>NC_057812.1:304345467-304645467 GCF_018294505.1 Triticum aestivum
ACACAAGAGTCAGCGGAAGCAACCATATCTGAGTACAGACATGCGTTAAACAAGTTTGCCTTAAGAAGGCTAGCACAAAAACAACATCGATCGAAAAGGCAAGGCCTCCTGCCTGGGAGCCTCCCAACTACTCCTGGTCGTCAGCGGCCTCCACGTGGTAGTAGGCACCCTCGGGGTAGTAGTAGTCGTTGGTGGGGTCGCCTGGATCCTGGGATCCGACATCTAGTCGCAACAATCAGGTATGGGGGAAAAAGAAGTAGCAAAGCAACCGTGAGTACTCATCCAAAGTACTCGCAAGACTTACATCAGATCTAAACTAAGTATGCATCTGTATCAAAGGAAAGGGTTGTATCTGTGGGCTAAACTGCAGAATGCCAGAAGGGAAGGGGAAAGCCTAGCCTATCGAAGACTAGCATCTTCTGGAAACCACCATCTTGCAGCAATAGGAGGGAGTAGAGTAGCAGAAAGTAAAATAGCAGTAATGTTATCAACCTCGGCCAGAGATCCTTTCTCGACTCCCTGCGAGAAAGCAATCCCAGAGCCATACTATCCAAGTGCCAACACATTCCAAAACTCATCACCATCCAGTTCTCATCACAAGTATCCAGTTCTAGTTGTATCGATTGGGATACAACTCCAAGTGTCCATTACCATAGGACAGGCTATCGATAGATGTTTTCTTCCCTGCAGGGGTGCACCAACTTATCCATCACGCTCGATTAACTTCGGCCGGACACACTTTCCTGGGTCATGCCCGGCCTCGGCCAAATAATACGCCGCAACACGACCTATACTTAATAGAGAGGCCAACACGCCGGACTAAACCTATGCCCCCAGGGGTCATGGGCCATCTCCCCGGGAACTCCTGCATGTTGCGTGGGCGGCCGGTGAGTAGACCTAGCTACCTCCTTCAACAAGGCAGGAGCTTACGCAGTCCAACCCTGCGCGCTCCGCTTAGTCGCTGACGTATATTAATCTTTGGCTGATGTATACGACGCAGAACGCCCATACTATGCCCACGTGATGGTTAGTGCTATCAGGCCAGAGGCCCCTCAGATCAAATATCCAAATTGTAGTGGATTAGGAACGCGCGGTAACAAGCAGAGACTCACGATCGATGTGACCCCGTCGCCCCGTCTCGTGTACTTGCGACAAAGGCTAAGAATGCCCGGTCACGCCTCGTAAGTATCTCACGGGCACCTTCCAGGTCAACCCGACTCCACATCACTCGCTATTAAGCTGGCACGGGTACCCCTCAGGGCCGACCCGTCTTTAGTAACATGGCTTGGTGCAAAGTCATAGTCACCATAGCAACTGTGTGTCTAACACCAAGGGGGAAAACCCAAGGAATCACCCCCGGTGAATTCCACTCAATGTTATCATCAAGGTGAACGTAAGAAGATCCACTCTCGAGGTTCACACTTGAGGGGTTGCATGACAGAGCCGTAACGGAAGTGGTTAAGGAGGAAATCACCCTCGATGACCTCGACCTTATAGCTACACTACAGAGATCTCATCAGGAGTGATGTAAGAGGTTCCACCCTCGGCACTCGATGGTAACTCTATAGAGTTGTACAACTAGGGGGGTGATGTGCGGTGTCGGGGCCTGGACGTCGATCATGTTGATCGAGTCATTGAACATAAGGCGTGGCAACTGGGACAAGGTGGGGTCACTGATGGATCACTAACCAACCTATACTAAGCAGTTTAGGATAAGAAGGTAAGGTAACAATAAGCAGGTAACAAAAACATGATATGCATCAGAGTAGGATCATACTAAAAACAGTAGCAGTTCTAATGCAAGCATGAGAGGGAAAGAAATGGGCGATATAGGAATGCTCAATGGGGTTTTGCTTGTCTGGTTGCTCTGGCAATGGGGGGGGGGGGGGTCGTCGTCGACGTAGTCGATCACAAGGGCGGCATCGGTGTTGGGGTCTACCGGAGAGAAGAGGGGGAAGAAACAGTAAATATAAAGCAAACATAGCACCACAAAGCATAACATGGATATAAGATGCGCCAGGAGTGACCTAACGCGGTAGGAGGTGATACCGGCGAAGGGGGAAACATCCGAGAAAGTATCCCCGGTGTTTCTCGTCTTCGGACAGATGAACCGAAGGGGGAAAGTTGCATGTTCGCTATGCTAGGGATGCTGGCGGACGAACGAGCAGCGTATCCGGGTTCGTCTCGTCATTCTGAGCAACTTTCAGGTACAAAGTTTTTCCATCCGAGCTACGGTTTATTTTCTATGAATTTTCAAAGTTTATACAATTTCCTGAAATTATTTTAATTCAATAAAACTGAAAGGGGCTGGGTGCACCCAGAGATGCACAAGTGGCCGACAGGTGGGGCCAGTCAACTGCTGACGCAGCAGTTGACTGGTCAACCTTTGACCGGTCAGTAGGTCCAGCCGGACCCGCATGTCAGTGACTTTGGGCCTAAGAACAGTTTTTAACTAAAACTAACAGACTTAATTAGTGGCCTGGGGCCAGCTGTCAGTAGGGGTTAGCAGGGGGTTAATCACGTGGCTAATGACGCCACGTCAGTGACAAACCACCGCGCGGCAGAGTACACCGGCGACGGCGCTGTAGGAGGCGGCTGGGCGTGCCGCTTGGTCCCAAGGGTGGTCGGCGCTCGCGCGCGTCTAGAGGGGCGAACGGGAGGCCGCCGGGTGGCCGGCAGGTGGATGACATCGTCGCCGTTCGAGGAGGCCGCGGCGGGCTTCGACGGGGCTGGTACGGCGACGAGCGGCGAACGGCGTGCGGGAGGGCATCGGCCACGGGCGACACGGGGCATGGCCGGGCGCGGTTTAGCGAGCGCCGAGCACGCCGGGGCGGCTGCAGGAGATGGCGGGCGTGGCAGCGGCGGGACTACACAGGCGAGCGGGCGTGCGGGAAGAGGTGGGGTTGAGCACGAGGCGGGGCAGGGCTGCGGCGCTTGCAGAGGACAGCCGAGGAAGGGCCTGCACGCGGCTGGGCGAGCGGGGCCGCGGGGAAGCAGATCAGCGGGGAGCCAGTCACGGGGCAGAGGGCGAGGGCACGTGCGCGGCCACGACACGGGCGGCGGCAGGGCGGAGGCAAGAAGTGGTGGCACGGCAGGCCACGTCGAGCAGATGAGCACGCGTGCGTGCGTGCGTGGAGGCGCGGTCGGGTGCGGCCGGGCGGCGGACGTGGGCGCGAGGACAGCGGGGTGTGCTCGGCCTACGACGACGGGATGGGAAGAAGAGGGGGAAAACGGAGAGGGGGCCTCACCGGGCCCTGTAGGTGTGCAATAGCAAGCGCGAGGAGGAGACGGGGAGGCGCCGGAGCTTGGGGCGGCGGTGGTCGACGACACGGCGGTGGTCGACGACGCGGCGGCGACCGGGACCAGCGCGGCGGCTTCGTGCGTCCACGGGCGGGCTCGAGCTCGAGGGGTTGGGGCGCAAGAGGGGAAGTGGGGGTTAGGGTTCGTTGGGGAGGGGCGCCGGCCCTATTTGTAGACTAGGGGGGGTCGCCGGCGGATGGCCGCCATGGCGTCGACCGGTGCCGTGGCGGGCATCGGGCATGCCCATGATCCCTCTGTGAACAAGGAGGGAGGGGGTAGCAGGGGGGAGGGAGTGGGCCAGCCTGCTGGTTAGGTGGGCCAAGTGGCCCAGGGTGAGGGGGGAAGACGTTTCACCTTTTTTATAAAAAATCTGTTTTTATTATCCTCCACCGTTTTGCATTTAGTTGGGACACAAAATGATCTTTGTTTTGAACAAAACTTGGCACATAATTTTAACACAATACTTTGAGATGGCACAAAAATTTTGGTGGCATAAGGAGTTGCCTAACCATTTTTAGAAATTGAAAAGGCCAATTTAATTGTTGCTGGACCACCAAATTAAATTCCAGGGGCCATTTGGGAATTCAAATGAGGTTGGTTTCAACATGGCAATGATTAGGTGAATTTATAGAATAATGTGAACATTTTAGTTTTGACATTTGAAAACTTTTATTTTTGACTTTGTTTTAGATTTGAATTTAGACTGGATTCGAACCAACACGAATTTAACAACACTAATTATGATGACGTGGCATCATTAGCAGGGAAATACTGTAGCTAAATTATATGGGTGTCACAATGATAGAGAAACTGCTAGCTAATCCTTTCACAGGTGATGGAACATTACATCCCGATTTGCACCTAATCTGTGTGGATGAAGTTTGTGGATTATTTATGCTTGCAGGTATGCCCTAGGATGTTATCAAGAACAAGGTCTTCCCTTTATCTTTGAAGGGAAAGTCATTGACATGGTTTAGGCTATGTGATGATATGGGATCAGGGAACTACAACCGATTGAAATTGGAATTTCATAAGAAGTTTTATCCTATGCATCTTGTTCATCGTGATCGTAATTATATATATAATTTTTTGCCTCGAGAAGGAGAAAGCATCACTCAAGCTTGGGGGAGGCTTAAGTCAATGTTATATTCATGCCCCAATCATGAGCTCTCAACAAAAATTATCATTCAAAAATTTTATGCTCAACTTTCTCTCGATAATCGCTCCATGCTCGATACTTCTTGTACTGGCTCCTTTATGCTGAAGACTATTGAATTCAAATGGGATTTATTGGAAAGAATTAAACGCAACTCTGAAGATTGGGATCTCGACAAAGGTAAGGAGTCAGGTATAATACCTAAGTTTGATTGTGTTAGATCTTTTATAGATACTGATGCTTTCCGTGAATTTAGCACTAAATATGGACTTGACTCTGAGATAGTAGCTTCTTTCTGTGAATCCTTTGCTACTCATGTTGATCTCCCTAAGGAGAAGTGGTTTAAATATAATCCTCCCATTGAAGTAAAAGTAGTTGCACCTATTAAAGTTGAAGAAAAGACTATACCTTATAATGATTATGTTGTTCCTACTACTTATATTGATAAACCACCTTTCCCTGTTAGAATAAAGGATCATGCTAAAGCTTCAACTGTTGTTCGTAAGAGTAATACTAGAACACCTAAAACCTTTGAGAAAATTAAACTTGAACCTAGTATTGCTATGGTTAAGGATCTCTTGGCCGATAATATTTATCGGCTTGTTATTTACTTCTGTTATGAAGCTGCTAGAATTGCTAGACCCAATACTAAAAAGAAACATAGACTTGTTGTAGGCATGCCTGTTATTTCTGTTAAAATAGGAGATCATTGCTATCATGGCTTGTGGGATATGGGTGCTAGTGCAAGTGCAATACCTCATTCCTTATATAAAGAAATTATGCATGATATTGCACCCGCTAAAATAGAGAAATTGATGTTACAATTAAGCTTGCCAATAGAGACACTATTTCACGAGTTGGGATTGTTAGAGATGTTGAAGTCTTGTGTGGGAAAGTTAAATATCCTGCTGATTTTCTTGTTCTTGGTTCCCCACAAGATGATTTCTGTCCCATTATATTTGGTAGACCCTTCTTGAATACTGTCAATGCTAAGATAGATTGCAAAAAGGATGTTGTTACTATTGGTTTGGGGGATATGTCTCATGAGTTTAATTTTGCTAAATTTCGTAGACAACCCCATCATAAATAATTGCCTAGTAAAGATGAAATTATTGGTATTGCTTCTATTGTCGTGCCTCCTAGTGATCCTTTAGAACAATATTTGCTCGACCATGAAAATGATATGTTTATGAATGAAAGAAGGGAAATAGATGAAGTATTCTTTAAATAGGGACCTATTTTGAAACACAACTTCCCTGTTGAAATCCTTGGGGATCCTCCTCCACCCAAGCGTGATCCTGTATTTGAGCTTAAACCTTTACCTGACACTCTTAAATATGCTTATCTTGATGAGAAAGAGATATATCCTGTTATTATTGGTGCTAACCTTTCAAAGCATGAAGAAAAGAAATTATTGAAAACTCTGAACAAGCACCATGCTGCTATTGGATATACTCTTGATGATCTTAAGTGCATTAGTCCCACTCTATGCCAGCACAAAATAAAATTGGAGAAAGACGTGAAACCGGCTCCCTTTTATTACTCGAATGTCGTTGCACTAGGAAACCCGTGCTGCCGTTTCCTCGCTTGCAAGCCATTTTGGAGCCCTAGAGTACTTACTATTGACAGTTGATGACTTGTTGATCACCAACGACGGTTAAATCCTAAGATGAAAGAAGTGGTAAGAAAAAGAAATACTAAAGCTTCTGGAGGCAGGTATAATTTATCCCATTGCTGATAGTCAGTGTGTACCTGAGAATGAACAGGAACAGATCCTACGCAAGTGTCACTCTGAGGCTTATGGAGGACACCACGCTAGAGATAGAACTGCACATAAGGTATTGCAATCCAGTTTTTATTGGCCTACTCTCTTCAAAGATGCCCGTGAGTTTGTCTCCTCTTGTGATGAATCCAAAGAATTGGTAATATTAGTAGACGTCAAGAAATGCCTATGAATTATTCACTTGTTATTGAACCATTTGATGTTTGGGGCTTTGATTATATGGGACCGTTTCCTTCCTCTAATGGGTATACACACATTTTAGTTGCTGTTGATTACGTTACTAAGTGGGTAGAAGCTATTCAAACTAGTAGTGCTGATCATAACACTTGTATTAAGATGCTGATAGAAGTTATTTTTCCGAGGTTTGGAGTCCGTAGATACTTAATGACTGATGGTGGTTCACATTTTATTCATGGTGCTTTTCGTAAAATGCTTGCTAAGTATGATGTTAGTCACAGAATTGCATCTCCATATCATCCACAGTCTAGTGGTCAAGTAGAACTGAGTAATAGAGAGCTTAAATTAATTTTGCAAAAGACTGTTAATAGATCTAGAAAGAATTGGTCCAAGAAACTTGATGATGCATTATGGGCTTATAGAACTGCATATAAGAATCATATGGGTATGTCTCCATATAAAATGGTTTATGGAAAATCATGTCACTTACCTCTCGAACTAGAACATAAAGCATATTGGGCCATTAAAGAGCTCAATTATGATTTCAAACTTGCCGGTGAGAAGAGGCTTTTGAAATTAGCTCACTTGATGAATGGAGAACCCAGGCCTATGAGAATGCCAAACTGTTTAAATAAAAAGTTAAAAGATGGCATGACAAAAGGATACAAAATGTGAGTTTAATGTAGGTGATTATGTATTGTTATACAACTCTCGTTTAAGATTTTTTGCAGGAAAACTGCACTCTAAATGGGAAGGTCCTTACGTCATCGAGGTGGTCTATCGTTCCGGCACCATAAAAATCAAGAACTTCGAAGGCACAAATCCGAGGGTGGTGAAAGGTCAAAGAATCAAACATTATATCTCACGTAATCCCATAAATGTTGAAACTAATGTTATTGAAACCGTAAACCCGGAGGAATACATAAGGGACACTTTCCAGAACATTTCAGACTTCGAAAAGGAATAGGTACGTGGTACGGTAAGTAAACCGAGTCCAAAATAGTTCTAATAGCAATTTTTATCCGTTTTGGAATATTAAAAAAATAGGAAAATAAGAAGCAGTCCGGGAAGGACACGAGGCGTCCACGAGGGTGGAGAGCGCGCCCTACCCCCTGGGCATGCCTCCTTCCTCGTGGGCACCTCGTGTGCTCTTTGGACTCCCTTTTCTTGCACGATACTTCTTTTGGTCAGTAAAAATTCATTATATAATCTCCCGAAGGTTTTGACCACCGTACCATGCAAATATCCTCTATTTTTGTTTCGAGTTGTTTCTGCAGCAGATGTAGAGCAAGATGTCTTCTCAAGAGTCAGCCGGGGAGAGTCGGGTGTCTCATCCGATACCGGGGCCAAGAGCAAACAGCAATGCTGAGCACTTTGGACCCTCAACCGAGGAAGAGATGGAGGCCGACATGAAAATAATAGATGTCATGGAGGAGGATCAAGAAGTTACTTCTTGTTTCCGAGCCGGATTCATGATGGGGGACTACAGAGATCATCTATTCCAAACTCGGTCATCCCTTCCAACGTTAGATTTCTTTCTTATGAAAATATGAAAAAGAGTGTTACTTGTTCTCCCGGAGCTATGCAACATCCTTGGGTGAAAGGAGCTTTAGCCTTCACGGGCAAGCACCGTATGGAAATAATGGACCTCAAGCAGCAAGTCAATAAGCTCGAGGAAGAGAATCGTATCCTGAGGGGCATCATCGCCAAGAATATCACATCACCACCTCCGAAGAAAGAGACATAAACACACGGGTATGGGCACTCCCCTTGGCAACCGCCAAGCTTGGGGGAGTGCCCCGGTATCGTATCTACTTTTATCTTTACCGTTTTTCTTAGTTCGATCCTTTTGGTAATATCTTGATCTAGTAGAATAAAGTTTTAGTATGATCTAGTTTTCAGTTTTGCTTTATGATCCTCCTATGTAATCGAGTCCGTGAGCTATATATAATAAAGATTAGTGTTGAGTCAAGGGCTTGATTATCTTGCTATGATCTTGAGGGAATAAAATAAAAGAGAAAGAATAAAAAGAAATAAAGAGATCATATGGATTTTATGGAGAGTAATGACTTCACATATAAAGAGTATGATGAATAAAAATTGTTGAGAGTTGACAAACATAATTTTGGCCATTGTTGCAATTAATAGGAAGTAATAAAGAAAGAGAGGATTTCACATATAAATATACTATCTTGGACATCTTTTATGATTGTGGGCACTCATTAAAATAGGACATGCTAAAAAGTTGATATTGGACAAGGAAGACAACGTAATGGGTTATGTTTTCTTACATCTGAAATAAATTATATTGTCATGGGTCATACAACATGTTGAGCTTGCCTTTCCCTCTCATGCTAGCCAAATTCTTTGTACCAAGTAGAGATACTACTTGTGCTTCCAAATATCCTTAAACCCAGTTTTGCCATAAGAGTCCACCATATCTACCTATGGATTGAGTAAGATCCTTCAAGTAAGTTGTCATCGTTGCAAGCAATAAAAATTGCTCTCTAAATATGTATGACTTATTAGTGTGGACAAAATAAGCTTTGTATGATCTTGTGATGTGGAAGAAATAAAAGTGACAGACTGCATAATAAAGGTCCATATCACAAGTGGCAATATAAAGTGACGTTCTTTCGCATTAAGATTTTGTGCATTTAACCATAAAGGCACATGACAACCTTTGCTTCCATCTGCGAAGGGCCTATCTTTTATTCTTGTCTATTACTTCATATAAGAGTCATGGTGATCTTCACCTTTCCTTTTTACTTTTTATCCTTTGGCAAGAACAATGTGTTGGAAAGATCCAGATATATATAGCTAATTGGATGTGAGTTTTAATGAACTATTATTGTTGACATTACCCTTGAGGTAAAAGGTTGGGAGGCAAAACTATAAGCCCCTATCTTTCTCTATGTCCGATTAAAACTTCATACCCATAAGTATTGCGTGAGTGTTAGCAATTGTGAAAGACTAAATGGTAGTTGAGTATGTGGACTTGCTGAAAAGCTCTTATATTGACTCTTTCTGATGTTATGATAAATTGCAATTGCTTCAATGACTGAGATTATAGTTTGTTAGTTTTCAATGAAGTTTATAATTCATACTTGAAACTGTGAATGAATTGTTACTTTAGAATAAGAGATCATATGACAATATATATGTTTTTGTTATAATAATGATCATGATGCCCTTATGTCTGTATTTTATTTTATTGACTCCTCTATCTCTAAACATGTGGACATATTTCTCGATATCGGCTTCCACTTGAGGAGAAGCGAGGGCTAAGCTTGGGGGAGTTGATACGTCCATTTTGTATCATGCTTTTATATCGACATTTATTGCATTATGGGCTGTTATTACACATTATGTCACAATACTTATGCCTATTCTCTCTTATTTTATAAGGTTTACATGAAGAGGGAGAATGCCGACAGCTGGAATTCTGGGCTGGAAAAGGAGCAAATATTAGAGACCTATTATGCGCAACTCCAAAAGTCCTGAAACTCCATGGGAATTATTTTCAGAATATATAAAAAATATTGGGCGAAGAAAGTACCAAAGGGGGCCACCCACCATCCACGAGGGTGGGGGGTGCGCCCCCTGCCTCGTGGGCCCCCTGGCAGGCCTCTGATGCCCATCTTCTGCTATATGAGGTCTTTTGTCGAGAAAAAAATCAGAAGATAGCTCACGGGACGAAACTCCGCCGCCACGAGGTGGAACCTTGGCGGAACCAATCTAGGGCTCCGGTGGAGCTGTTCTGCTGGGGAAACTTCCCTCCGGGAGGGGGAAATCATCACCATCATCATCACCATCTATCCTCTCATCAGGAGGGGGTCAATCTCCATCAACATCTTCACCAGCACCATCTCATCTCAAACCCTAGTTCATCTCTTGTATCCAATCTTTGTCCCAAAGCCTCAGATTGGTACCTGTGGGTTGCTAGTAGTGTTGATTACTCCTTGTAGTTGATGCTAGTTGGTTTATTTGGTGGAAGATCATATGTTCATATCCTTTATGCATATTAGTGCCCCTCTGATTATGAACATGAATATGATTTGTGAGTAGTTACGTTTGTTCCTGAGGACATGGGAGAAGTCTTGCTATAAGTAGTAATGTGAATTTGGTATTCGTTCGATATTTTGATGAGATGTATGTTGTCTCTCCTCTAGTGGTGTCATGTGAACATCGACTACATGACACTTCACCATTGTTTGGGCCTAGCGGAAGGCATTGGGAAGTAATAAGTAGATGATGGGTTGCTAGAGTGAGAGATGCTTAAACCCTAGTTTATGAGTTGCTTCGTAAGGGTCTGATTTGGATCCATATGTTTCATGCTATGGTTAGGTTTACCTTAATACTTCTTTTGTAGTTGCAGATGCTTGCAATAGGGGTTAATCATAAGTGGGATGCTGGTCCAAGGAAGGGCAGTACCCAAGCACCGGTCCACCCACATATCAAATTATCAAAGTACCGAACGCGAATCATATGAACGTGATGAAAACTAGCTTGACGATAATTCCCATGTGTCCTCGGGAGCGTTTTCCTTTACATAAGAGTTTGTCTAGGCTTGACATTGGCTACAAAAAGGACTGGGCCATCTTTCTGCACCTTATTTACTTTATTTACTTGTTACCCGTTACAAATTACCTTATCACAAAACTATCTGTTACCGATAATTTCAGTGCTTGCAGAGAATACCTTACTGAAAACTGCTTATCATTTCCTTCTGCTCCTCGTTGGGTTTGACACTCTTACTTACCGAAAGGACTAGATAGATCCCTTACACTTGTGGGTCATCAATACGTGCAACTTGTGTGGTTAATGCACAGGCTCCAACACGCTCTTTGAGAAAAAAGGTCTCACAGCTTTTGATATAGGTGACGTGGCGGCATCATACAGTAGCGCTGTTCGCTATAGTTGTAGTATACTCCTACTAGGACGACAACTCCTATAAAACCTTGCGCTTGGCTCTTTGCCTCTTCCGGAGGTTCAACAGTTCGTACTCGTGTGAACCTTGCACTTGGGTCTTCGCCTCTTCACCAGGTCCAACAATGATGATACTATAGTACAATATGCTTCTGGCAATCTGACACTGATTGAACTACTACATGTCCACCGCGAGGGCGAAGGCAAGGGAGAGGGAGAGGGCATTGTAGTCAAAACCCTCTCCTCATCCTGTGTGCCACAACGCGTGTTCGTGAGGGAGAGGCGTAGTAAGCAAGCTTCTCCTCGTTCGGCGAGTTGACGGGACACATCAAAGCAGTACTAGTACTAGTCCATACTGCGGCCTTTCTGGTTAATATGGCTTAATTTTAAATGAGAAAATTACACTAGCGGTCAACATATGTAACAATATGCTCTTTACAATCACTATATATAGTTTTGCGGTGATTATACGATCCCTAGCTCATCGTAGAGCACTGTATTGCACCCTACTGACCGGCCACATAGTCGACGTGGCACTTTGTTGACTGGTTAAATTGTCACTTGGTTTTTGGGTCCCACCTGTTAGTTGGTAGAGCAAAGAAATCAATTAAACAAAACTTTATGTAGGCACGATAGGAGTCCAACCCTTGCGCACGAACCACCCTGGTTGTGTATGTGAGTGCATGCATGTGTACTCCCTCGGTCTTCCAACAAAGAGTGTACATCGTCTAAACAACAAAGAGTGTACATCTACACTTCCAATGCATTTAGCCTTTAATCTAAATCGATATTGATTGACTAATGCACCGACTTGTGCTCTAGCTATAGGCTTCCACATGTCTATCCTTAATTATGGCATGCAACAACCTTCATTTAATCATCTTCTTTGAATGGTCGCATGCACACATAGGTCTGCTACTTTTGGGCGTTAATTATGCCTTGGTCAATGTGTAAATCTCTAAATGTACAGTCTTTCACGGACGTAGGGAGTAGGTTGAGCACTTGAGCGTGAGTGTGTGTGTTGCGTCGTGTGCTGTGTGTCGCATGGGTGCGTGAGTGTTGCGTGCATCCATGTGTACGTGTGTGTTGCATATTGCATGCGTGCATGAGGCTTTTACTCCCGCCCATTGACATGTTCATATTTCAAGCTTCCTCTGTTTCCTCCATATGGTGATACTCCCCCTGTTCCCAAATATGGAGTAAAAGCCTTCCTCTGTTCCCAAATATGGAGTATTTGTCTTTCTAGAGATTTCAACAACTGACTACGTACGGAGCAAAATGAGTGAATCTACACTCTAAAATATGTGTACATACATCTGTATGTTGTATTCCATTTGAATGTCTAAAAAGACTATATTTAGGAATGGAGGGAGTAGCCAATAAACATTAAGTTCTCTTGTTTTTCCCTCCTTGGTCATGGTGCACAACCAAAGATGACTTAGGCCCCTCCCAATGCTCCACTTTGTACAGGTGCTAAGGCTGCCATGTAGGCAAAAAGTCTGATGTGGCAATGTAATTAAGAGAAGAGAGATGAGTGTGGTGACCCCAGGAAGAAACAATGCTAAACGTGAGAACCTAGGCAAAAGACTTAAATGAAAGAATGCCACAAATGCATGAAGAACTTTCGTTGCAAAATCATTAAATAAAAGATGCTTAGCACCAACAAGTTAAGCACCTATGCATTGGGGGCATTAGTTGCTAGTTTTTTAAATGTGCTTAGCACCAACAAGATATTTATGCACATCCTTATTTTCAGGCCTTTCCAAAGCAGTACACTGATGATTACCTCTAAAACCACCTCTATGGTCAGGAGGCGAGGAAGGTTTTCATACAACACCCACGGTTCAATATCGAAGTGTTCCTGAAGAGGACAAAGGATGGACGGTCAATCATCCATATGCACTGGCCTAAAGTGGCAAAGACCTTAAACATCAATGAAGGCTCAATATTCGCCTTCCGCTTTAGCAGTTTTCCAGATGAGATGCATCTATCTATGTACCATCTATGATGCTAATTTCGAAAGGTTCTAGATGTTGCATGTGAAACTTGGTGCTGGTGCAGTTGTGTAATGGGGTAGCTGAGTGCTGAAGTTATATCATGTTGTACTCTGATGTATTTAAATTATGAAATCCTACTTCCTTAATACGTAAATGAAATATATTATGTGCTTAATATGAATGTCAATTAGATTAATAAATGGATTATTAATAATTGGGCAATTAGCATGTTAATGGCCAAATAACCTGCTAATTGGGTTCCTCTATTGCAAGCGTTTATTCAGAAAACACCATGGGCGATGACCTCAGGCAACCCACACAGTTTATAGGAATAAACCGCGTTGGATCAATGAAAAATCACACACAACATTGTCTTGAAAACTGTTTGCGTTAGGCCACCTTGCGGAAATGTTTACCACATAAAAACTATGTGTGATGGACATCCTTTGCCACACAGTTTCCTCTACGCACCATGTGTCATGCATTCAATAACACAAACGATACAACTGTTAATATCGTGTGCAATGGCAACGCTATCACAAATGATTTAACGGGGAAAATTTTGTGTGATGTACCTGCGAACGGAGACGTTTTCCTTGGAGCGACTGTGTGGGATGTATATATGAACGAAAACATTTAGCGGGGACTGACTGTGTGGGATGTACTTGAAGGAAATATGCCCTAGAGGCAATAATAAAGTTTTTATTTATATTTCCTCATATCATGATAAATGTTTATTATTCATGCTAGAATTGTATTAACTGGAAACTTGATACATGTGTGCATACATAGACAAAATACCATGTCTCTAGTAAGCCTCTACTAGACTAGCTCGTTGATCAAAGATGGTTAAGTTTCCTAACCATAGACATGTGTTGTCATTTGATTGACGAGATCACATCATTAGGAGAATGATGTGATGGACAAGACCCATCCGTTATCTTAGCATAATGATCGTGAAGTTTTATTGCTATTGCTTCCTTCATGACTTATACATATTCCTTTGACTATGAGATTATGCAACTCCCGGATACCGAAGGAATACCTTGTGTGCTATCAAACATCACAACGTAACTGGGTGATTATAAAGATTCTCTACAGGTATATCTCTGAAGGTGTTTGTTGGGTTGGCATAGATCGAGATTAGGATTTGTCACTCTGAATATCGGAGAGGTATCTCTGGGCCCTCTCGGTAATGGTCATCATAATAAGCCTTGCAAGCAATGTGACTAATGAGTTATTTGTAGGATGATGCATTACGGAACGAGTAAAGAGACTTGCCGGTAATGAGATTGAACTAGGCATGGAGATACTGACGATCGAATCTCGGGCAAGTAACATACCGATGAAAAAGGGAATAACGTATGTTGTCATAATGGTTTGACCGATAAAGATCTTCACAGAATATGTGGGAGCCAATATGAGCATCCAGGTTCCGCTATTGGTTATTGACCAGAGAGATGTCTCGGTCATGTCAGCATAGTTCTCGAACCCGTAGGGTCCGCACGCTTAACGTTTGATGACGATTTGTACTATACGAGTTATGTGATTTGGTGACCGAATGTTGTTCGAAGTCCCGGATGAGATCACGGACATGATGAGGAGTCTTGAAATGGTAGAGAGGTATAGATTCATATATAGGACGATAGTATTTGGACACCGGAAGTGTTCCGGGGGTACCGGGTACGTATCGGGTCAACGGAAGGGGTTTCGGGCAACCCCCAACAAACTATATGGGCCTAATGGGCCAAGAGAGGGACAGAACAACCCCTAATGGGCTGGTGCACCCCCCATATGGGCTGGCCAAATTGGAGTAGAAAAGGGGAATGTGGAAAGGAAAAAGGGAATAGGATTCCCCCTCTTCCCTTCCTACTCCGAATAGGTACTCCGAATAGGAATAGGAAAGGGGGGAGGCCAAATTGGGAGGACCCCAAGTAGGATTCCTCCTACTTGGGGTGCCCCCTTGGCTGCCTCTCCTCCCCTCCAACCTATATATATGAGGGGGCACCGCTAGAACACACAACAAACATTGTTAGCCGTGTGCGGTGCCCCCTCCACAGTTTACGCCTCCGGTCATATTCACGTAGTGCTTAGGCGAAGTCCTACGCGAATGACTTCACCATCACTGTCACCATGCCGTCATGCTGATGGAACTCTCCCTCGACACTTTGCTGGATCAAGAGTAAGTTCGAGGGACGTCATCGAGCTGAACGTGTGCAGAACTCAGAGGTGTCGTACATTCGGTGCTTGATCGGTCGGAACGAGAAGAAGTTTGACTGCATCAACCGCGTTGTCAAACGCTTCCGCTTTTGGTCTATGAGGGTACATGGACACACTCTCCCCCTCTCATTCTATGCATCTCCTAGATAGATCTTGCGTGATCGTAGGAAATTCTTTGAAATTGCATGCTATGTTCCCCAACAGTGCCACCGAGCCAGGTCTATGCGTAGATGATATGCACAAGTAGAACACAAAGAGTTGTGGGCGATGATAGTCATACTTCTTACCACCAACGTATTATTTTGATTCAGCGGTATTGTTGGATGAAGCCGGCTGGAGCAACCTTACATGACCACGTTCATGAGTCCGGGTCCATCGACAGACATGCAACTAGTTTTTCATAAAGGTGGCTGGTGGGTGTCTGTTTCTCCAACTTTAGTTGAATCTAATTTGACTGCGATCGGTCCTTGTTGAAGGTTAAAACAGCAAACTTGACGAAACATCGTTGTGGTTTTGATGCTTAGGTAAGAACGGTTCTTGCTAGAAGCCCGTAGCAGCCACGTAAAACCGGCAACAACAAAGTAGAGGAAGTCTAACTTGTTTTTGCAGGGCATGTTGTGATGTGATATGGTCAAGACATGATGTGATATACATTATTGTATGAGATGATTATGTTTTGTAAAAGTTATTGGCAACTAGCAGGAGCCTTATGGTTGTCGCTTTATTGTATGAAATGCAAACACCATGTAATTGCTTTACTTTATCACTATGCGTTAGCGATAGTTGTAGAAGTAATAGTTGGCGAGATGACCACGACGCTACGATGGTGATCAAGGTGTCAAGCCAGTGATGATGGAGATCATGACGGTGATTTGGAGATGGAGATCAAAGGCACAAGATGATGATGGCCATATCATGTCACATATTTTGATTGCATGTGATGTTTATCTTTTATGTATCTTATTTTGCTTAGTACGGTGGTAGCATTATAAGATGATCCCTCACTAAATTTCAAGGTATAAGTGTTCTCCCTAAGTATGCACCATTGCGCGTCATGTCGAGACACCATGTGATGATCAGGTGTGATAAGCTCTACGTTCAAATACAACGGGTGCAAGACAATTTTGCACATGCGGAATATTCGGGTTAAACTTGATGAGCCTAGCATGTACAAACATGGCCTCAGAACACTGGAGACCGAAAGGTCGAACGTGAATCATCTAGTAGATATGATCAATATAGAGATGTTCACCATTTAAAACTACTCCGTCTCACGTGATGATCGGACATGGTTTAGTTGATATGGATCACGTGATCATTTGGATGACTCGGGGGATGTCTATCTAAGTGGGAGTTCTTAAGTAATATGACTGATTGAACTTCATTTATCATGAACTTAGTCCAGATAGTATTTGCAAATTATGTTGTAGATCAATAGCTCGTGATGTCGCTCCCCGTTTATTTTTGATATGTCACTAGAGAAAAATAAGTTGAAAGATGATAGTAGCAATGATGCGGACTGGGTCCGTGATATGAGGAATATCATAATTGCTACACAGAATAATTATGTTCTTGATGCACCGCTAGGTGACAGACCTATTACAGGAGCAGATGCCAACATTATGAACGTTTCACAAGCTCGGTATGATGACTACTTGATAGTTTAGTGCACCATGCTTTACGGCATAGAACCGGGACTTCAAAAATGTTTTGAACGCCACGGAGCATATGAGATGTTCCAAGAGTTGAAATTGGTATTTCAGACTCATGCCTGTGTTAAGAGGTATGAGACCTCCGATAAGTACTTTGCCTACAAGATGGAGGAGAATAGCTCAGCTAGTGAGCATGTGCTCAGAATGTCTAGGTACCACTATCACTTGAATCAAGTGGGAGTTAATCTTCCAGATAAGATAGTGATTGACAGAGTTCTCTAGTCACTATCACCAAGTTACTAGAACTTCGTGATGAACTATAACATGCAAGGGGTAACGAAAAACGATTCCCGAGCTCTTCGCGATGTTGAAATCGGTGAAGGTAGAAATCAAGAAAGAGCATCAAGTGTTGATGGTTAACAACCACTAGTTTCAAGAAAAAGGGCAAAGGAAAGAAAGGGAACTTCAAGAAGAATGGAAAGAAAGTTGCCACTCTCGGAAAGAAGCCCAAAACTAGACCCAAGCATGAGAGTGAGTGCTTTCACTGCAAAGGGACTGGTCACTGGAAGCAGAACTACCCCAAAAACTTGGCGGATAAGAAGGATGGCAAAGTGAACAAAGGTATATTTGATATACATGTTATTGATGTGTACTTTACTAGTGTTCATAGTAGCCCTAGGGTATTTGATACCGGTTCAGTTGCTAAGATTTGCAACTCAAAACAGGAGTTGCAAAATGAACAAATACTAGTTAAGGGTGAGGTAACAATGTGTGTTGGAAGTAATTCCAAGGATGATAAGATCAACATCGCATGCTCCCTCTACCTTCGGGATTAGTGTTGAACCTAAATAAATGTTATTTGGTGTCCGTGTTGAGCATGAATACGATTGGATCATGTTTATTGTAATACGGTTATTCATTTAAGTCACGGAATAACAGTTATTCTGTTTACATGAATAATACCTTCTATGGTCATACACCCAATGTAAATGGTTTATTGAATCTCGATCATAGTTATACACATATTCATAATATTGATGCCAAAAGATGCAAAGTTGATAATTATAGTGCAACATGCTTGTGGCGCTACCGTTTAGGTCATATTGGTGTAAAGCGCATGAAGAAACTCCATGCGGATGGGCTTTTAGAATCACTTGATTATGAATCATTTGATACTTGTGAACCATGCCTCATGGGCAAGATGACTAAAACTTCATTCTCCGGAACAATGGAGTGAACCACTGACTTTTTGGAAATAATACATACCGATGTATGCGGTCCAATGAGTGTTGAGGCTCGCGGCGGGTATCGTTATTTTCTGACCTTCACAGATGATTTGACTAGATATGGGTATATCTACTTAATGAAACACAAGTCTGAAACATTTGAAAAGTTCAAAAGAATTTCAGAGTGAAGTGGATAATCATCGTAACAAGAAAATAAAGTTTCTACGATCTAATCGCGGAGGCAAATATTTGAGTTACGAGTTTGGCCTTCATTTAAAATAATGTGGAACAGTTTCCCAACTCATGCCACATGGAACACCACAGCGTAATGGTGTGTCCGAATGTCGTAACCGTATTTTATTAGATATGGTGCGTTCTATAATGTCTCTCACCGATTTGCCTTTATCATTTTGGGGTTATGCATTAGAGACAACTGCATTCACGTTAAATAGGGCACCATCTAAATCCGTTGAGATGACACTGTATGAACTATGGTTTGGCAAGAAACCTAAGCTGTCGTTTCTTAAAGTTTGGGGTTGTGATGCTTATGTGAAAAAGTTTCATCCTGATAAGCTCGAACCCAAATCGGAGAAGTGCGTCTTCATAGGTTACCCAAAAAAGAAACTGTTGGGTACACCTTCTATCACAGATCAGAAGGCAAGATATTTGTTGCTAAGAATGGATCCTTTCTAGAGAAGGAGTTTCTCTTGAAAGAAGTGAATGGGAGGAAAGTAAACTTGATGAGGTAATTGTACCTTCTCTTGAATTGGATAGTAGCTCATCACATGAAACCATTCCCGTGATGCCTACACCAACTAGAGAGGAAGCTAATGATAATGATCATGAAACTTCAGATCAAGTTACTACCAAACCTCGTAGGTCAACCAGAGCATGATCCACACCAGAGTGGTATGGTAATACTATTCTGGAAGTCATGTTACCAGACCATGACGAACCTACGAACTATGAGGAAGCGATGATGAGCCCAGATTCCGATAAATGGCTTGAGGCCATGAGATCTGAGATATGATCCATGTATGAGAACAAAGTGTGGACTTCGGTGGACTTGCCCGATGATCGGCAAGCCACTAAGAATAAATGGATCGTCAAGAGGAAGACGGACGCCGATGGTAGTGTTACTATCTACAAAGCTCGACTTGTTGCAAAAGGTTTTCGACAAGTTCAAGGAGTTGACTATGATGAGACTTTCTCACCCGTAGTGATGCTTAAGTCTGTCCGATCATGTAATTAATTGCCGCATTTTATGATTATGAAATCTGGCTAGCGGACGTTAAAATGACATTCCTTGAAGGATTTCTCAAAGAAGAGTTGTATATGATGCAACCAGAAGGTTTTTTCGATCCTAAAGGTGCTAACAAAGTGTGCAAGCTCCAGCGATCCATTCATGCACTGGTGCAAGCATCTTGGAGTTGGAATATAAACTTTGATGAGGTGATCAAAGCATATGGTTTTATACAATCTTTTGGAGAAGCCTGTATTTACAAGAAAGTGAGTGGGAGATCTGTAGCATTTCTAGTATTACATGTGGATGCCATGTTGTTGATTGGAAATGATACAAAATTTATGGATAGCATAAAAGGATACTTGAATAAGAGTTTTTCAATGAAATACCTCGGTGAAGCTGCTTATATATTAGGCATCAAGATCTATAGAGATAGACCAAGACGCTTAATTGGACTTTCACAAAGCACATACCTTGATAAAGTTTTGAAGAAGTTCAAAATGGATCAGTCAAAGAAACGGTTCTTGCCTATGTTACAAGGTGTGAAGTTGAGTAAGACTCAAAACCCAACCACGGTAGAAGATAGAGAGAGAACGAAAGTCATTCCCTGTGCCTCAGCCATAGGTTCTATAAAGTATGCCATGATGTGTACCAAACCTATTGTATACCTTGCCATGAGTTTGGCAAGGGGGTACAATAGTGATCTAGGAGTAGATCACTGGACAGCGGTCAAAATTATCATTAGGTACCTAAAGAGGACTAAGTAAATGTTTCTCGATTATGGAGGTGACAAAGAGTTCGTCGTAAAGGGTTACGTCGATGCAAGCTTTGACACTGATCCGGATGACTATCAGTCTCAATCTGGATACATATTGAAAGTGGGAGCAATTACCTAGATTAGCTCCGTGCAGAGCATTATAGACATAGAACTTTGCAGAATAGAGATGGATCTGAATGTGGCAGGCCCGTTTACTAAACTTCTCTCAGAAGCAAAACATGATCACACCTTAGTACTCTTTGGGTATTAATCACATACCGATGTGAACTAGATTATTGACTTTAGTAAACCCTTTGGGTGTTGGTCACATGGCGATGTGAACTATGGGTGTTAATAACATAAAGATGCGAACAATTGGTGTTAAATCACATGGCGATGTGAACTAGATTATCGACTCTAGTGCAAGTGGGAGACTGAAGGAAATATGCCCTAGAGGCAATAATAAAGTTGTTATTTATATTTCCTTATATCATGATAAATGTTTATTATTCATGCTAGAATTGTATTAACCGGAAACTTGATACATGTGTGGATACATAGACAAAACACCGTGTCCCTAGTAAGCCTCTACTAGACTAGCTCGTTGATCAAAGATGGTTAAGTTTCCTAACTATAGACATGTGTTGTCATTTGATTAGTGAGATCACATCATTAGGAGAATGATGTGATGGACAAGAACCATCCGTTATCTTAGCATAATGATCGTTAAGTTTTATTGCTATTGCTTTCTTCATGACTTATACATATTCCTTTGACTATGAGATTATGCAACTCCCAGATACTAGAGGAATACCTTGTGTGCTATCAAATGTCACAACGTAACTAGGTGATTATAAATATGCTCTACAGGTATCTCCGAAGGTGTTTGTTGGGTTAACATAGATTGAGATTAGGATTTGTCACTTCGAGTATCAGAGAGGTATCTCTGGGCCCTCTCGGTAATGCTCATCATAATAAGCCTTGCAAGCAATGTGACTAATGAGTTAGTTGCGGGATGATGCATTACAGAACGAGTAAAGAGACTTGCCGATAATGAGATTCAACTAGGTATGGAGATACCAACAGTCGAATCTCGGGCAAGTAACATACCAATGACAAAGGGAATAACGTATGTTGTCATAACGGTTTGACCGATAAAGATCTTCATAGAATATGTGGGAGCTAATATGAGTATCCAGGTTCCGCTATTGGTTATTGATACGTCTCCAACGTATCTACTTTCTCTCATGCTTTTTCTCTTGTTTTGGACTCTAATTTGCATGATTTGAATGAAACTAACCCCGGTCTGACGATGTTTTTAGCAGAACTATCATGGTGTCATTTTTTGTGCAGAAATAAAAGTTCTCGGAATGGAACGAAACTTTGTGAGGATTTTTTATATCAGTAATAAGAATTTCTGGCGCCAAGACCCACCAGAGAGGGCCCCTAGGTGGGCACAACCCACCAGGGCGCGCCCCCTCTGTTGGCGTGCCCAGGTGGGTTGTACCCACCTGGTGGCCCCGCAGATGACCCCCTGATACTATAAATTCACATATTTCCAGAAAAAATAAGGGAGAAAGAATTATCGTGATCAACGGGACGGAGCTGCTGCCAAGCCCCGTTCTTCCTTGGCAGGGCAGATTTGGAGTCCGTTTGGGGCTCTAGAGAGGGGGATCTTCGTTCTTCGTCATCACCAACCCTTCTCGATCATCAATTCCATGATGCTCCCCACCGGGAGTGAGTAATTCCTTCGTAGGCTCGCTGGTCAGTGAGGAGTTGGATGAGATTCATCATGTAATCGAGTTATTTTTGTTAGGGCTTGATCCCTAGTATCCACTATGTTCTTAGATTGATGTTGGTATGACTTTGCTATGCTTAATGCTTGTCACTTTGGGCCCGGGTGCCATGATTTCAGATTTGAACCGTTTATGAATTCATCATTATATCCATGTTTTAGATTCGATCTTGCAAATTATAGTCACCTACTACAGTTATGATCTGACAACCCCGGAGTGACAACAACCGGGCCCACTCTCGGTGATGACCGTAGTTTGAGGAGTTCATGTATTCACTATGTGTTAATGCTTTGTTCCGGTTCTCTATTAAAAGGAGGCCTTAATATCCCGTAGTTTCCAATATGGACCCCACTGCCACGGGAGGGTAGGACAAAAGATGTCATGCAAGTTCTTTTAATAAAGCACGTATGACTATTTATGGAATACATGCCTACATTATATCGATGAACTAGAGCTAGTGCCGTATCGCCCTAGGTTATAACTGTCACATGATGAATATCATCCAACAAGTCACCGATCAAATGCCTACGAATTTATCCTTATTGATCTTGCTGCGTTACTATTGCTATCATCACTGTTACACTTGCTACAAACTACTGCTATCACTGTTATTGTTACCGTTGCTGTTGTCACTGTTATCAAAACTATCAAACTACTTTGCTACTGATCACTTTGCTGCAGATAATTAATCTCTAGGTGTGGTTGAATTGACAACTCAACTGCTAGTACCTTCAAATGTTCTTTGGCTCCCCTTGTGTCAAATCTATAAATTTGGGTTGAATACTCTACCCTCGAAAACTGTTGCGATCCCCTATACTTGTGGGTTATCAAGACCTTTTTCTGGCACCGTTGGCGGGCAGCATAGCTATATTTGGTGAGTCACTTGGGATTATTATCATATTATCACTATTAGGATCTAGAGGATCCAAAAACTAAGATATTTCCCTCAAGGACGAGGGGAGGTAAGGAACGGCCATCCAGTTCTGCTTTAGATTCACCTTTTGTTTTGAGTAAACTTGCAACACCACCACATGCTATCAATTTTGATATGTCGCAAGTTATTGATGATGCTACTTCTACTATGAATGATGTTTATGATGATGCTAGTACCTTGCTTGATAATGATGATGTGCCACTTGGTGAATTTCTTGATAAACAAATTGCTAGAGTTATACAACATGATGTTATTGAGTCTGATGATGAGCTTGAAACTGAATCTCCTGAAATACCTGCTAGAACTAGCTTCCTAGATATGAATTGCCTAAGGTACGGGAAGGTTATGTTATGAGTGAAGAAGCAACTAGAGATATTCTTGCTTGAAATGATAGAGATGATCTAGAGAAATTATTACACAAGTATAAGGAAAAATCTCTAAATGCTAGAATGAAATGTGATCCCAAGTTTGCTACTTCACCTATCTTTATTGATGATAAGGATTATGAATTCTGTGTCAACCCAGAGTTAATTATTTGGTTGAATCTGATCCCTTCCATGGTTATGAAACTAAAACTGTTGTGGCACATCTTACTAAGTTGAATGACGTAGCCACCCTTTTTACTCATGATGAGAAAACTCGTTATTACTTTATTCTCAAATTATTTCCTTTCTCATTAAAGGGTGATGCTAAAGCTTGGTACAATACTCTTGCTCCTGGTTGTGTGCGTAGTCCCCAGGATATGATTTATTACTTCTCTCAACAATATTTTCCTGCTCATATGAAACAAGTTGCCTTATAGGAAATATTTAACTTTGCTGAAACTAAAGAAGAGAGTCTCCCACAAGCTTGGGGGAGGCTTTCCAGTTACTTAATGCTTTGCCTAATCATCCTCTTAAGAAAAATGAAATACTTGATATCTTCTATAATGGACTAACCAATGCTTCTAGGGACTTCCTAGATAGTTGTGCTAGTTGTGTTTTCAGGGAAAGAACTATTGGACAAGTTGAAGAATTATTGAATAACATATTGAAAAATTATGATGATTGGACTACTCCCAAACCACCACCTAAACTCACTCCAAAGAAGAGGGGTATAATATATCTCAGTCCCGAAGATATGCAAGAGGCAAAGGAATCTATGAAGGAAAAAGGTATTAAAGCTGAGGATGTTAAAAATTTACCTCCGGTTGAAGAAATACATGGGCTTAATACACCACAAATGCATAAGGTGGTAGAGGTAAATTCTCTTATGAAGTTTAATGATAATGATAATCCTCACAATATGCATCCTAGTCAATGCCTTTATGAGTTTGAAAACTACATTAGGAAACAAGATCATTTCAATGCAAATGTTATGAAACAATTGAAATATAATTCTGATATGATTGCTTGCTTGAGTGACTTGTTATTTAGAATATCAAATGATGTTAGAGGTGTTGGAAAACATGCTTCTATGGTTCAAACTCAATTAGAACAAGTTGCTAAATCACAAAGAGAATTACTTGATGAAATGAATCATAATATGCATGACTTTGCTACTAGAGTTGCAACTAGAGGAGGTAAAATGACTCGGGAACCACTTTATCCTGAGGGACACCCTAAAAGAATTGAACAAGATTCACAAAGAGCTAACACTAGTGAACCTAGTCCTCCTAGAAAGAAAAATAAAAATAAAAATGTTAGGACTTTGCACACTTCTAGTGAACCTGAAATAGAAAAACCTCCTGGTATTGAAAATGAAATTTATATCTCTGATGTTGAAACTCAATCTGGTAACGAACACTCACCTAATGATAATGAAAAATATAATAATGAGGTTCATGAAGACTCTCAACCAAATAATAAAGAACCAGATAATGATGTTGAGATAGAACCACCTGTTGATCTTGATAACCCACAACCTAAAAGTAAAAGATATGACAAAAGAGACTTTGTTGCTAGAAAACAAGGTAAAGAAAGAGAACCGTGGGTTCAAAAACCTATGCCTTTTCCACCCAAGTCAACTAAAAAGAATGCTGATGAAGAATTTGAACACTTTGCTGAAATGCCGAGGCCAGTCTTTTTGCTTACTCGCTTGACTGATATCGTGAAAATGCCTCCATATGCAAAGTATATGAAAGACATCATCACAAATAAGAGAAAAATACCAGAAGCTGAAATCTCCACTATGCTTGCTAATTATACTTTTAAAGATGGAGTACCTAAAAAAACATGGAGATCCGGGAATACCAACTATACCTTGCTCTATCAAAAAGAATTATGTGAAAACTGATTTGTGTGATTTAGGAGTTAGTCTTAGTGTTATGCCTTTCTCTTTATATAAAAGACTTGACTTGAACAAAGTCACACCTACTGAAATATCTTTGCAAATGGCTAACAAATCAACTGCCATCCCTATCGGTACTTGTGAGGATGTGCCCGTTGTTGTTGCTAATGTTACTATTTTGACTAACTTTGTTATACTTGAGATGCCCGAGGACGACAACATGTCGATTATCCTTGCTAGACCCTTCTTGAATACTATAGGGGCTGTTATTGATTGCAACAAAAGCAAGGTCACTTTTCATATTAATGGCAAAGAGCATACAGTGCACTTTCCGAAGAAATAATTCCAAGTGAAGGGTATTAATGTTATTGAAAAATCTCCGACAATCACTATTGGAAGTTTTCATACCTACTGTCAAAAAAAATATGAAATGCTTATTGTTGGGGAAATGCATATCCCCATTGAGGTAACTTAGTGGTTTACGGAAGTTCTTTGGTTTCATGCTAATCGAAAGTGGTTGTTAATAAGACTTGATCAACCTTATTAATGGATCATTTTTGAATGATATGAAGTTGATGAATTTAGTAAGCACTACTTTTTGTCCCTACTTTTTATTCTCTGTTTTTATTAGTTAAATAAAATAAAATGCCATGTTTTGTCTGTTTTCTGAATTTCCCATGCAATAAAAAATGAACCAAAAATAAAAGTTCTCAGAATGCCCTGAAAATTTTACATGATTTTTTCAAAATATTTGAGAATTTTTAGTGCAATAAACATCAGAGAAATGTGCACCAGGTGGGCACAACCCACCTGGGCGCGCCAGCACCCCAGGCACGCCCTGGTGGGTTGTGGTCCCCACGTGGGCCCGCTCACTTACCTCTTCATACCACATCATCACTTACCTCCAGAAAAAAAATCCCCATTGCTCTCTCTCCCGTGTTCTTGAGCTCAAACCCATGAATTTCGATCTCTTTGTTCGAAGCTCTGTCTCTGAAGCTGTTTTGGGGGATTGTTGCTTGGTATGTGACTCCATCATTTGTCCAATTAGTTTTTGTTTTAGTGGCTTATACTTTGAATAATTAGCTACTCTTGGTGTTGTTGTAGATGTGCTTGCATGTTGAATTCTTAGTGTTCTAAATTGTTTGAATGCTTGCTATGGCCTCTATGTATCCCTATGAGTAGTTGTTATCAATCTTACAAAGTTTTGTTGACAAATTTTCGCCACTCCAAAATTTTTATTTTCAGAAAATTGTACGCGGACATGAATATCTTCAGGAAGTTTGGCTCCAAGAAGAACTACAAGGGTGTTATTGGGGAGTCTTCTGACACTGATCTCCACCCTCGGAGGTTGGTGGAGGTACGGCCATGCGAATGGCTGCACACCTCATTTCTACAAGAGGCTGGAATTCTTGAGAAGTTCATGCAATATATTGCTAATGCCAGCCTCATCGACTTCATTGCAGATGACTGTGACCAAAACAACATCCTCACAAACATCTTTGTTCAGAGCTTTACTTTCTTGCTTAGAAATAATCCTCCTAAAGTGATCTTTGATTTATATGATGAAAACCATCAAATACCACTTACTGAGTTTTGTGACATATACATGATCCCGTCTGATGGGAGCTTGGCTGAGCCTCGGCCGGCCGAGTTTGAGGCCTTTTATCGCACGCTGACAGTGGGTGATGAGAGAGGAGTGTCAGCCATCACTGTCGCTGGCTTACATTTTCCCGTTGTTCGTTACTTTCCACTTTTTGTTACCAAATGCTTGCTTGCTAGGGAAAAGGTGGGTGCACTTAGTTCACCAGACCTTGCTGTTTTACGCCGTGCATTTGAGGGCGACAACACTTATAGCTTGGGAGCTATTGTGGCTTGTCGCCTGCATCTTAATAAATCCAAGGGAAAAGTACATGGTGGGATTTTTGCCACTCGTTTGGCAACTCATTTCGAGATAGCGATATGCCCTCATGATTACCCTCTGACTAAAGTTTACCTAGATCGTGCAGCCATCGATCACCATCAATTTCTTGCACATGATCATCCTGACATTGCTATTCCCTACAATTGGGACTATAGTGTTGAAGCTCGTGATGTTATTCCATTGCCTGCTCCTGCTTTGTTTGATTCTATTGCCAGGGGCGGATACCGAATTATGGCTGTAGACATCATCGCCTACTGGAACACTCACGCTGCAGCACACCAGGCACCTCCGCAGTGGGACCAGTGGATGCCCACTCCACAGGATCCCTACTACCTTCCAAGCTACTGATTGATTACCAACTTAGGCCAAAAGCCTAAGCTTGGGGGAGTACGTGTTCTCACCAACACTATATTCATGTACACTTATTCCATTTGTCGGTGTTCACACTTTTTCATTGTATCATCCATGCTTAGATTTATTTTCTTGCTTTCTTCTTATGTGTTTGAAAAACTTTAGAAAAAACAAAAAAAAAGTTGTAGTTAATTTACTTTCTATGCATGCTTAGTAGTAGTACTAAAAAGAAAACTCAAAAAGATTTCCTTGTTCTTCTTTTCCTTGTTGGGAGCTTTCTCTTGTAAATAGTTTTCCTCATTTTTGCTTTTCCCTTATTTGCTTGCTAAAGAAAACCAAAAACTCCAAAAATATTTCAGTGTGTTTCTCTGAAATTCTTTTCTTTTATTCGAGTTGTATCAAGGAGAAGACCACGATGAAAATGTTGAGTGGCTCCCATATGAATAACTGTTGAACTAATAAAGAGCCCATTTTACCTTGTCTTCTCCTGTTGAATAAAATGTCTGCAGATTCCAGCTTAGTCCATGACACTCTTGCACTATTATTATTTTCATATCATTCGGTCGTGCAAGTGAAAGGCAATGATGATGACATCCGATGAACTGGCCGTGGCAAAGAGAAACTGGCATGAACTCGACTTGTCCTGTATGTGTAAATATGTTTAACCTAGTGCCCATGATTCAACCCGTTATGATTAAACATGTTTGCAATGACAATTAGAGATTATAGTTTCTCATGCCATGCATATGTAGCTGGGAGTTAATAATGATTTATCTTGGATATCAACATAGCGTTAAAATAATTGTGATGTAGTATGATGATATGGTATCCTCCTCTGAATGTTCAAGTGGCTTGACTTGGTACATATTCATGCATGTAGTTGAATCAAAACCAACATAGCCAAAAAATATCAACAACATCATGATACGTCTCCAACATATCTATAATTTTTTATTGTTCCATGCTATTATATTATCTGTTTTGGATGGTTAATGGGCTTTAATATGCTCTTTTATATTATTTTTGGGACTAACCTATTAACCGGAGGCCTAGTGCTAGCTTCTGTTTTTGCCTATTTCAGTGTTTCGTAGAAAAGGAATGTCAAACGGAATCCAAACGGAATGAAACGTTCACGAGGATCTTTCTTGGAACAAACGCAAACCAGGAGACCTGGAGTGGAAGTCTGGAAGTCCGTGAGGCGGCCACGAGGTAGGAGGGCGCACCCCCACCCTCGTGGGCCCCACGGAGCTCCACTGATGTACTTCTTTCGCCTATATATACTCTTATACCCTAAAAACATCAAGGGGAGCCATGAAACCACTTTTCCACTGCCGCAACCTTCTATACCTATGAGATCCCATCTGGGGCCTTTTCCGGCGATCTGCCGGAGGGGGATTTGATCACAGAGGGCTTCTACATCAACACCATAGCCTCTCCGATGATGTGTGAGTAGTTTAGCACAGACCTTCGGGTCCATAGTTATTAGCTAGATGGCTTCTTCTCTCTCTTTGGTTCTCAATACAAAGTTCTCCTCAATGTTCTTGGAGATCTATCTGATGTAATACTTTTTGTGGTGTGTTTGCCGAGATCCAATGAATTGTGGATTTATGATCAAGTTTATCTATGAACAATATTTGGTTCTTCTCTGAATTCTTATATGCATGATTTGATATCTTTGTAAGTCTCTTCGAATTATCAGTTTAGTTTGGCCTACTACATTGATCTTTCTTGCAATGGGAGAAGTGCTTAGCTTTGGGTTCAATCTTGAAATGTCCTTTCTAGTGACAGTAGGGGCAGCAAGGCACATATTGTATTGTTGCCATCGAGGATAAAAAGATGGGGTTTATATCATATTGCTTGGTTTATCCCTCTACATCATGTCATCTTGCCTAAAGCGTTACTCTGTTCTTATGAACTTAATACCCTGGATAGCAGGCGATGTGTGGAGTAATAGTAGTAGATGCAGAATCGTTTTGGTCTACTTAACACGGACGTGATGCCTATATTTCATAATCATTGCCTAGATATTTTCATAACTATGCGCTCTTCTATCAATTGCTCGGCAGTAATTTGTTCACCCACCGTAATACATGCTATCATGAGAGAAGCCACTAGTGAAACCTATGGCCCCCGGGTCTCTTACTTATTATATTGCATCTCTTTTGTTATAGCATCTTGTTTACTATTTTGCAATCTTTAGTTTCCAATCTATACAACAAAACACTAAAAATATTTATCTTATTATCTTTATTAGATCTCACTTTCGTAAGTGACAGTGAAGGGATTGACAACCCCTTTATCGCGTTGGTTGCAAGGTTCTTGATTGTTTGTGCAGGTACTAGGTGACTTGCGTGTTATCTCCTACTGGATTGATACCTTGGTTCTCAAAAACCGAGGGAAATACTTACGCTACTTTGCTGCATCACCCTTTCCTCTTCAAGGGAAAAAACCAACGCATGCTCAAGAGGCAGCAAGAAGGATTTCTAGCTCCGTTGCCGGGGAGATCTACGCTCAAGTCAAGACATACCAAGTACCCATCACAAACTCTTCTCCCTCGCATTACATTATTTGCCATTTGCCTCTCGTTTTCCTCTCCCCCACTTCACCTTTGTCGTTTTATTCGCCCTTCTCCCATTCATCCTTTTGTTTGCTCATGTTACCATGTGCCTTTTATTAGCTTGCATCTTCGCTTGCTAAATATATGTTGTTATGGATCCTCATCCCCTTGCTAATCTTTTTAAAAGATCCAATTATGATGAACCAATTGCTAGTGAGTTGACACTACAAAAAAGACACTTCCGTGATGGTATGTGTTTGTCACATTAGGTCATGTTTTCTGTTATGCATGTACATCCATGACAAATTTATGACAGAATCAAGATAGTCATACCTGTGCTATCATAGAAGTGTTCCATGACATTACCAAAATTATCATCACGGAAGTGTCCACTTCCATGACAATAAATCACGCATCATGGAAGTGCTTTCGGCAAGGGTGACCGACACGTGGCATCCACTATAATGGAACACCGTTAAGCTATCGGGTCCGGTTTTGGATCCGATACCCGCTAATAGCCCGGACCAATTGGGATTTTCCATGTGTAAAATTCTCATTGGCCAGAGGAAACACGTGTTGGCTCACCGTTGGGACAGATGTCATCCATTCATTAGACAGGAGGCGCCTATGATACGTTGACATGTGGCACGGCCCAATAGAGGCCCATTCCAGTGAAAAGGCCGACCCGTTTGACTTGGTCAAAAGGTAACGGGCCATCAAATGGGCCGGCCCATGGAAAGCATGTTAACGGCATGTTCGTATATAGCCCATTTACGGCCCACTAACTCACGTCCTGTTATGGCCTATCCAAATTAAGCCCAGTAGCTTCATCTGGGCCTTCCAATATGATTCCAGCCTGTTGTAATTCCGGCCCATGTATGGCCCATGATGTCTTTCGGCCCATACAAGACCATTTGTAACTCTTGGCCCATTAACGGCCCGTGGTGAATCTGGCCCGCAATGAATAGCGTACCCCTTTGTACCCATTAACAGCCCATTATTCCATTGGGCCTTTTCCAACCCGTTTTTTCTTTCAGCCTTCTCAGGGCCCATTTATTCTTGGGCTCATTTCCAGCATTCGGTTACTTACAGCCCGTCATTGGTCTTTTCTGCCCGTGGGCCAAATTCAGCCCGCGGTTACAATCGACCCGTTACTCCGTTGGGCTGTTTTCTTAATGTCATCAAATATGGCCGATTAACAATGACCTGTTATTGTCGGCCCATGAACGGACGATTCCAAATCTAGCCCATTTACGGCCCATAATGCGGTCTGTTATTGGACCATGTTTGGCCTATCGATCATATGGCACGTAGAAGGCCCATTGATGCTATGGCCCGTAGAAGGCCCATTTTTTGTATGGCCCGTAGGAGGCCCATTGTAATTACAGTAAATATGTAGCCCATGGTTATTGTGGCCTAGTTTTAAAAAATAGGTTATTGCGGCCACTAGCAAACCGCGGAGAAAGAACTGCACTGACTACAAGCAAGCAAATAAACAAGACAACAAGGAAATAAATAAGCAAGCAACTTATGGTAGGCTATCACGGCTATTACACACATTACATCCACTGGGCATCAAAGTTCTCCACCAGTGCAAATATAGGGAACAAAGCAGCATATCATATACACTGGTTGCCAAAGTTGGCGGCCAGTGCAAATAAACACCGCAGCAAAACAAGTCCAGAACTGAAACCACTTCAAAAGAGCTCAAGAAACAATATCCTGGGTACCCATAATGATGGCAAGATGCTTAGCAAGCTTATTAATTTTCTCTTGTTTGGCTCTTAAATCCTCCAGCACTTATTGTTGCACCAGAAAGTATGCATTTGAATTCTATAGGGACTTCCTCAGTCCTTCGGCTTCCTGTCGCATAACATCTAATCGATGTATTTCAACTTGAAGTTGAGACTCAAGAAGTCGAACTGATTCAGGCAATGAGTTCAAAGAGCTGGTGCCAGCAGTAGTAGCCAGTAACTCGAACACTACATCAAGACAGGACTTTTGGGTTGTCTCGGTGTCTTCAATATAGTTTTTATTAGCTTTCTTGGACACCAACAGGGATGTCTCACTATCTTGAACCTTATCTGCATTACTTCCTTTACCATTGCACGATGGGGTACTCTTCTCCAATATTTTATCCGTGTTCTAAAAGAGAAACAAACAAACACATCACATGTCTACAATGTAGCATATGAAACTCAATTTGGTAAACCACTTCAATAGTAAGGTGGATAGGATAACAACATGAAACAAACATATATCTTTGTAGTATGGTCACTGTATGGTCTCTATCATTCTAGTTTATGTTGCCAAATCAAGATAGATACAATTTGAATCATATCTATTTAAGACAAAGCAGCATAGACAGAATATAAGTGTGGGAAACTACACAGCAATAACAACACTTGTAATGTGCATGGCATGAGAACATAACTTTTTATTCAATTGAAACTGAAATCAACATAGAGAAAGTTACAACAGCAAACACATTAAAGAAACAGGTTTAAAACATACCTGTTGCGCCATTGGAGTTTCAATTGCATCCTTCAATTTGAAATTTGTTGGTATGAGTAAATACAATGATGCAAGAGCAAAGTAGTATGAACCATAGCTATGGAACCTGACCAGAGAACAATTTTTCTTCTGCTTTAAGCGTTGACTTGGGGTTCGGAGTGGTGGTCCTCGTGCTTTGGGCACTGCAGTTGCCTTACTAACTGCTCATGTTTGGGTGCTCTATGGTGGAGACGGTGATGTGTCAACTGGAACTGGGTTACTATCTGCTGGGGTTGGGGTTAGAAGGGGTGTAGATGGTTCTCTGTCCAACTAGGTAGGGGTACAATCTGCGTGAGTCTGAGTTATGTGTGGTGGGAATGGTTCTTGGGCAAGTACAACCGTGGTTCTATCTGCATCGACAGGTAGCACAATCTTTTCTGAAGACCGTGTTTTTACTCCCACAGATACTGCCATCACCCCTCCAATTGAAATGGCTAATAAACAAGTAAAGTAATTGAATGTACAAACATTGTAAGATAGACAGGTGCAATGGATAGTAGGGAAGAAAACAGGGCATGAAATAATTCACATGTATGGTGTCTAACCAAACAGAATAGCAGGACATAATTTCACATATATGATGGCTAATTAAACAGGATAGCATGACACAATTTCAAATATATGATGGCTAACTAAACAGGATAGAATGACATAATTCAAAATATGATGACTATGTAAACAGGATGAGATGATATAACTATATTATGTCTTTAGAAAATGGGCTGGCATGCCATAATTCAGATACATGATGTCTATGTAAACATCTTGGCATGATATAATTCAAATATATGATTTACATAGTAAGCAAGTGAGTAGAGGGCAATCGCATATATGATGTGTCAACTAAGGAGATGGCATTCAATATTGTGCATATGATGTAAAAAATAAGCATTACAATACAACATATGCATGATATGAGTAATATAACCGTGCCAAGTTTGAGCATACACCTTAGGGGGATAATAGGACTGGTTATCTGCCTTTGAATCCTCCTCTAAAGAGCTATCTATAATCAGCAAGATATCTACTTCAGAAGGTAGCATTGTCTGCTCTGAAGACCTTGTTTTCACTCCAGATTTCTCCATCACCAATTCAAATGGCTGATGCACAGGAAGAGCAGTTGAATATACAAACATTGTCGACAAATGCAATGAGAAATACAAAAAAGGATGGCATGATATAATTCACATATATGACGCTTGGCTAAACAGCATGGCATTGCATAATTCACATACATAATTCCTTGCAACAAGATAGCATTGCATAATTCACATATATAATGTCTTGCAACAAGATGGCATCGCATTATTCACATATATAGTAATTAGACACTAAACAAGTGGCATTTACACAAAGCATGTCTAAACTAAGCAAATGACATAGCAATGCAAGATACCATACGCACGATATGAGCAACATAACCCTGCCAAGTTAGAGCATGCACCTCGGGGGGGGGGGGAATAGGAGTGGTCATCTGTCTCTGAATCCTCCTCTAAGGAGCTATCCATAACCAGCAAGACATGTGCTTCGTCAGATAGCATTGTCTGCTCTGAAGACCTTGTTTCCACTTCAGATTTTTCCATGACCGTGCTGAATGGCTGATGCACAAGAAGAGTAATTGAATGTACTAAAATTGTTGAAAAAATTAACACGTAATAAAAAATGATGGCATGATATAATTCACATATAAGATGACTGGCTAACCAAGGTGGCATTGCAAAATTCACATATATGATGCCTGGCTAAACAAGATGGCATTGCATGATTCACATATACGATAAAGAAACTAAACAGATGGCATTGACACAAAGCATGTCCAAACTAAGCAAATGACATATTTGATGTATCCAGTAAGAAATGCAAGGCACCATATGCATGATATTACCAACATCAGCATGCCAAGTTAGAGCGAAGACCTCAGGGGGTAAATAGGAGTGGTTTCCTTTGCGCAGTGGGTGGTGGGGGGCTTCCTTTGCGCCCAGCATGTAGCGACATCTGCATGAAATTTTATTGCCACGCAAGGCTCGTCTCTTTTGCTCTACATGTTTAGTTCCATTGTGTACAATAACTGACATGCATTGGAATAAAACGTAGTGAGATTATGTAAGGAGTGCATGCACAAATCCAGAGTGATGGTAGAAAACTGTGGATAGACCCAAAACCAATGATAGCAGGCAGATAATAGCTTTAGTTAAAAAATACAGATAATGGTTCCTTTAATGTTTGTTTGCACCCAACATGAAACTCATAGTAGACACCCGAGATTAACCAGATAGTAGACAGATAGTACTGATTGCTGCCCCAATATGTACCCCACAACCATTTGAAAACTCAAGTTTCAGCATTAGTTTGGACCTGGCTCGGAGTCTAATAGGATGAACACGATGATAAAGTAGCATGTCATCATATTAAGCGATGCATAATGTAAGCAGACACGGAAGAGTGCGACCTCTCTTGCAAACCCGTGTAGTCCTCAAGGTCGTATGCTCAGTTGATGATGGTAATGCAGTTGTCGTGGCTGCCGGTGGCGGAGAAGAAGATCTGATGCAGTGACAGACAGTCTGGAGAGCGGATCCCTGCTGTGGTGAACCCTTCTGTCGTTGGAGCAGCTGAGCTGGGGTGGAACACAACACAATAGGAGCAGGACAAACAACAAAATGTTTTCTTTGACACATATCTGTAACAGAAGTAATTGTGTAAGGGCTTGTTTGAATTTGAGGATTCTAACAATCTAGGGATAGGAAATAGATAGGAATAGGATAGGAATGCACGTGCAAAATAGAGAATTTAAAAACACGGGATTTATGCCAATCTGGGTGTTTGATTCACAAGATGGGAAGATCACAGGATGCAAAGAAGCAAGGTGAGATTAAGTCAAACCACAAGAAAATGTATGATTATAATGCTATTATGCTACTATCTCTTAGTCTTGTGCTTCATGAATAGGAATTTGAAAAGGAGGACAAGTGGAAATTAAAATTCCTACGGTTTTTCTTTCAAGGAGACACTAAAGGAACAAATCCTACTGTTTTCCTTTGCTCCATTCCTTTGAACCAAATTCATGAATAGTAGTACCATAGGAAACTTTCCATTTCCAATGTTTTTCCTTCACTTTTCCTTTCAAGCACTAGCGATTCGAGTAGGCAGGCATGAGCACGAAAAAGCCTCCACTCAAAAAAATGTTTTTGTGCTACCTCTATTACTTTGGACCCATGCCACTACCCTACTAGCTCAACTCCCAGGCCCAACGACAAATGCACAGCTCAAACGCACAGAGATTAATAATGCTGGCGTTCAAGAGAGTCCATCATAGATAGCTAAGTTGCCTGGTACCTCACTGCTTGTCATATAGTAGGAGAAACTAATCAAATTTCACGTTACTGCATGTGATCAGTGGACAATATACATAACATGTAGAGTAAAAAAGAGATGCAACAAGTGTACAACCTATTTGATGAAGCCATGTCGATCTCAGCGTGACTGGGTTGGCCGGTGAGGATGATCCGGCTGACTTGGCTATGAGAGGAGGGGAAGAAGATCTTAGGCATCATGAGATGGAACCCGGGGTACTGCTCCGCTGTGATGGAGGGTTTCGTCGTTGGAGCAGCTCCGGTGAGTTGTACGACGTCGAGGCTGAAGCAGGACAGAAGAGACAATGTTAACCTGAGTGGAATTCTAATAGAATCTCCAATAGATGATGTAAAATACATAACCAAAAAGTGCTAGATGTAAAATACATCAGCCGCTTATCTCTGAACTTAACTGTCGAAACTGAATTTAACTGTCGAAACTGAACTTAACTGTCGAAACTGAATTTTGCTGTCAAAACTGAATTTTACTATCGAAACTGAATTTTACTGTCGAAACTGAACGCACTAGCTAGTAGCAGAAAAGTAGTAGCAGCAGTAGCGCGTGCGAGAGCCGGGGCAGCTGGTCGTGTAGCAGCATCAGGTGAGGATACCCTGATCCGCCAGCCACCACCGGTCGAACAGCCACCCCCCGTCGCCCCGGTCGGCGGTGCGCCGCCCCGCCCGCCACGAAACCACTCCCCACCGCCGGTCCGCCACTGCCCCGGCCATCGATCTAGCCCCCCCCCCCCATGCCGAGCTTTTTCTCCGGTGATCCCCACGCCACCGCCCCACCTCCGCCGGCGACCACCATCCCCACCCTGAACCCTAAGATAGATACTGGGGTACTTCTCCTGCGAGCCCCCCACCCCCTGAAAATCGACTAAACCAAAAGTCGATTCAGTCGACTGAAGTGTAGCTAAATTGGAGCAGCATCACAAGTAAGAGCAAGAGCGAGAGCAGTAGCAAGAGCAAGAGCAGACCAAGCAGGGGACCGAGAGCAAGAGCAGAGTAGCAGCGCAGCAAGAGCTAAAGCAGCAGCAGATCCTACTGATGTGGACGTCACCGTCTAGGGAGCGACGCCGTGTAGGAAGTGGCCGGCGACGCCGCCATGGAGGGAGCCGTGCTGTGTCGGCTCGAGACCGAGCGCCGGAAGCACCATGAGATCGAATCAAGAAGAAAATGCGGCGATTAGTGTACAATCTCTTTGGTGCCGCCGATTAGGCCTCAGTTTTATCCAAGGAAACGGTGATGGTGATGCTCTTCCGGTGGTGCAGGTGAAGACGACGGTGTGGGAATGGAGGTGGCACGAAAGACAAGGGGAACATCGAGGCAGCTCCTTGGAGGTGGAGAACGGGGTGGCTGAACCGGCGGGGAGACAAGATCGACGACGGATCCTCATCTGGTACGGTGGATAAGGGACGTCGAGGTGTTGCTGTGGACGATGTCGTCGAGGAAGAGGCTCCGGTTTGGTAGCGAACGGAGGAGGGTGTGGGGCTACGTGGGTTTTTGCAGCCTCAGTGTACGAATGGCTGAGCGGATGGGTTGGGAGTGGGGAACCATGGCTTAGGGACACGCTTGTCCGAAATGTGGGGTAAGTTACGAAATTACCCCCACCGATTTTAGCTAGGCGAATATTTCGGTTCAGGGGTCTCACGGGCATTTCGTGTGTCGGGATTTCACAGGAGGTGGGAGTTTTCACGTGCGTTGTAATTTTGGAATAGCAAGGCACGGGTTGAGATGGAGGGAGTTGTGGAGCACAACGAGACAAAGATATATCTTAAATATTTCGGGTAACAAGGCGTGGGTTGAAGAGGCGGGAGTTTCACAGCACGATAGACAAAGACGCTAGCTTGAAATTTCCGCATAACAAGACGTGGCTTGAAATTTTGGGAGAACAAGCTTAACGTGTACCCAAAAAAGACAATTAGCACCTCATCACTAGAGAGAGCTATGTCCCGTTTTACAATATTACTAGAAATGCATTCAAATACAATAATAAAAATTCAGGACAACAAGCATAACGTGTAAAGTACCAAAACAATTTGTACTTCCCTCAACAATAAAAAAAGAATGTGTGTTGTCTAGCATATGGACTAAATTTGAGTACATTTTCCCTGTTTGAATGGGATTCTACTCAGGTTAGTTATACAACCATCTAAATATTATCTTCACAACACATGAGATGAATATAGTAGAAGTAAATTCCTATATAAATACGAACTACATGTACATACGATCTCAAATTCAAATATATGTATAGATTTTATGTTGAATTCAAATCATAGTACATGTATGCTGTAGCTAGATGTTCGGAATCTAAACCATGTATGATATACTACGTACAATGTGTTTGACAAGCACAACACACACACAACAAACACCATTTAGACTAGTAAGTTACACGTGCATTGCACGCATGAGATTTGGCAACCAAATTATGAATAAATAGCACATTATAGCATGTAAGCTTTGAGTCATATATGCATGATGTAGATGTTCATTTAATTCTTATAGTTCATTTCATTCAAAAGCATCTAGTTTTTATAAGAAAGCTAATCTATTTTGAGATTCATGGAATTGTGCGTTGTAAGGCATAAAGTAAAACCAAATAATGGCTAATCATGTAGAAAAACATTTGGGCAACTCTTATACGGAAGATTCTAGAACAAAGAAGAAGTGCTTGTGTCATTATGCTTAACTTCAACCATGGAGTCTTCTATATTGTACATGTGGCAAAATCTGGTGGAATCTAGATGGTATCCAACGGCCAGTTGCTCTCAAATTTGCCATCTCTGCACCGTCGGATTGGCCTCATCCAACGACCATCTTTCAAATCTAAAGTTATCCACACACTATATAAAAAATATATAATATATATATATATATATATACGGGTATAGATATAGATATGTGATGAGAAAGCCACCCATCATCTCCAATTAGAATAGTCTGTCCATGCACGGATGCAATGTGGCCAAACGATGTCTGCCATCGATATCTCAAATACAAATCAGTCTGACCTTGTTCAATGTGTATATACAGTGCAACATGCTCGTTTCCAAACCACACCACGCATATCTCAGTTATATTCATGCATGCATGGGTTTGAAACATCATGGTCTCTTATTTAAATATTTGAATTCTACTTTACATTGATTATGATGTTACCTAGTCTTTTGCACCCACATAGTCATCTTCTCATTATAATTGTAGCATTAACTTTCTCTCGTGCATGCATGCACAGACAGTACTAGTCGGCATTATCCATCACACACATGCAATCTTTTTCTTCAGGTTGGTCTCCCATGCATGCACACACACCTCCCCCTCCCCATCATATTGGGCATTCTTTATCTCTCACGTGCATGCGCAATGATCGATGTTCCTCTATGTGTGTGTATATATAGCTAGGTCTTTCATAGTTTCCACACAAACCGATCAATCTATATATCTAGTGAGGTCTCACCCTCTTTCCCACGTCCACATAGATCAATCTATACCTCTCTATATAGGATTACATAGATAATACACCCACATTAATTATATATCCAACATCCCTCTCTCATCATCCATGCCTCCGCTTCATCTCCCAGACGCACGCACAGTGGCGAAGATAGGGGCAGCAAGGGCCCTGCCCCCCCCCTAACATCACTATATATCGAGGCTAATATGAATGTGATCATTAGACAATTGCTGGTAAAATGGTTTAAGTTGATGAATGGGCCCTCCTCGTAAAGGATTAGCAATGCTTGGACCCCTAGCTCATTTATTTTTCATGGCTCCGCCACTGCGCGCAACAGCGCATGTTCTCACCCCTCTCTTCAAATATCGATCTCGCACTTGTGCACTCCTTCATAGTGTCCCTCCACTGGGCCCCTCGCACCATCTTCTAGCCCCACACCAGATTTTTCCACATGTATAATCTAGCAGACTCCATGGTTGAACTTAGGCATGATGCACAAACCTCAAAACACAAGTGCTTCTCCTTTGTTCTACAATCTTCCGTATCATAATTGCCCAAACTTTTTTCCTAGTTGAATTGCCATTATTTGTTTCTACTTTATGCTTTATAACTCACAATTCCATGAATCATAAAATATATTAAGGGCTTGTTTGATTCAAAGGATTCTCAAAGGAATTTTGGAGGATTCTAATCCTTAGGAATTTTTCCTATCTTGGTTGTTTGATTCGTACGTTTGTAAACCATAGAAATTTTTCCATAGGACTCATTTGCACTAGATTTCATAGGAAATATCCCATCCACTCAAACCACTTTGAAAGAATCCTGCTTTTTTTCTATGCACAATCAAACACTCGTACAATCCTGTAGGATTCAAGATGACATTCCAGTCTAATCCCATGTTTTTCCTATTCCCGCGTTTTGGAAATCCTACGAATCAAAGAGGCCCTAGCTTTTCTTATAAAAACTAATTTATTTTGAATGAGATGAACTATAAAAATTAAACGAAGGTCTACATCAGGCATATATGACTCAGAGCTTACATGCTATAGTGTGGTATTTATTCATAATTTGGTTGCCAAATCTGATGCGTGCAATGCATGTGTACCTTACAGTACTTTGAGTATGTGCAAACACATAAATTAGAATTCCAATGGCACGCTACATAGTGTCTCTCTTACAGTTCATGAAGCTACGTGGCACATGTGGAGGCGTTGTCGCGACCTCCTTGTGTGGATTGACCATAGTGATGTGCTGCTGCTTCCAGACGAATGTACTCATCCTCTCTGAGGCACACTGGTGGTACATGCATGAAGCGAAGATGTGCACGCACACCACGCTGCACTCATTCCCTCGCACGCACACGCAGGTAAACAGGGCGACACATTTTTGTATGAAGATCCACCCCATGTGATAATTTGACGCGTGTAAAGTCCTTCATTTCATTGATGGTCAATTAATACAGCGCATGCAAATTGAGTGGACGTGACGGCGGAAGAAAGACATTACTACTCCACTGCGTGCATGCGAGTAGTTAAATCATGGGGTGCCAGTACTTCCATTGGTCTCTTTCGTATTTTGTGCCAATTTTTTACCATATCTGTAAGTAACATAATATTTATGCATGTCATAAAAAGTGGCACAAAAAGGGGGCCAATAAACGAGGACGCAGGCAGCATGATCAATTTTTGCCAGGGCTACTGTTGGTGGCATGTGTATTTAAATATGGATGGAGTGGAGTAGTACTATCTTTATCTTAGGCTCGTAGGGCTCTCCCAGCGCCTAGGCTTGCCTCCCCGCCTCGCCCACCGAATCCCGCGAGCTGCCCTCGCTGCGGCCCGCAGTACTGCCGCCTTTGAGCAAAACCCACATGTGTTTTAAAGGGGATCCATTTGCCGGCGTTCTAGGAACAGGGGTCCCCAGACTTGCCATCCTGCGGACCATGACGTGGCTCTACGAGCGGGCCTGTACAGCCCATCTTCACCAACAAGTTTCAAGACCCTCGCGAGGTGCCAAACCTCGCAAGGCGGATGACACAAGACCTCCTTAGGAGCAGCCTCACAAGACATCCTCAGGAGCGGCCTTACCAGGCTAGCTCACGAGGGGCAGAGCATTCAAGGCAAGGAAAACCTCGTGAGGTTCCAATGACATGAGCCATGACGACCAACGCCAGGCGGGCGCCAGGCGCACAGTGTCCTTGTTTCCTCTTTGGTGCTAAGGAGGCAAGCGCAGACGCAGAGTACCGAGGCGTCAAGCAAAGGTTTCCATATAGGTGCAACGAGACCAAGACCAGAAGGACGGCAAGACGGAGGTCGCCGGGGAGCCCAAGACGGCGTCACCACCAGAGCCTTTGGCAGGCGAAGACCACTTTTGTCAGGATAAGCTGTACTAGTTGTCCCCTTTCAAATTTGCCGTTGTTGGCTCCCTTCCCACTCAATATTTGGGGAGAGGACCAGGGCCTCTATATATAGGACTAGCCACCATAGTAGGAGGGGGATCCGACGGATCGGGAGACTCCAGAACTACAACAAGGTCACCGAGCGCAAGAACACCTCTCCTCAGGAGGTTGTTCTTCCCCTTGTACTGTTCATCCTCAGCCCAAGAGGCAATCCACCACCGCCACACTGGAGTAGGGTATTACACCACAATGGTGGCCCGAACCAGTATAAATATTGTGTCCTTTGTGTTGCGAGTTCATCGAGTTAGCCCGTGAGATCTCAACGAAGCTAGGACGTGGATTGATAACCCACAAGTATAGGGGATCGCAACCGTTTTCGAGGGTAGAGTATTCAACCCAAATTTACTGATCCGACACAAGGGGAGCCAAACAATATTCTCAAGTATTAGTAGCTGAGTTGTCAATTCAACCACACCTAGAAACTTAATATCTGCAGCAAAGTATTTAGTAGCAAAGTAATATGATAGTAGTGGTAACAGTAGCAAAAGGTAATGATAGCAAAAGTAATGTTTTTGGTATTTTGTAGTGATTGTAACAATAGCAACGGAAAAGTAAATAAGAGAAGAACAATATATGGAAAGCTCGTGGGCAATGGATCGGTGATAGAGAATTATGTCGTATGCGGTTCATCATGTAAGAGTCATAACCTAGGGTGACACAGAACTAGCTCCAATTCATCAATGTGATGTAGGCATGTATTCTGAATATAGTCATACGTGCTTATGGAAAAGAACTTGCATGACATCTTTTGTCCTACTCTCCCGTGGCAGCGGGGTCCTAGTGGAAACTAAGGGATATTAAGGCATCCTTTTAATAGAGTACCTAACCAAAGCATTAACACATAGTGAATACATGAACACCTCAAACTACAGTCATCACTGGGAGTGGTCCCGATTATTGCCACTTCGGGGTTGTCGGATCATAAAAAATAGTAGGTGACTATAGACTTGCAAGATAGGATCAAAAACTCACATATATTCATGAAAACATAATAGGTTCAGATCTGAAATCATGGCACTCGGGCCCTCGTGGCTAGGGTGTGGGCCCCCCTTGTCTTGGTCTTTTGCCACTATTATTTATTATTTCCAAAAATACGCTCCGTGGAGTTTCAGGTCATTCCGAGAACTTTTTTTTCTGCACATAAATAACTCCACGGAAATTCTGCTGAAAACAATGTCAGTCCGGGTTAGTTCCATTCAAATCATGCAAGTTAGAGTCCAAAACAAGGGCAAAAGTGTTTGGAAAATTAGATACGACGGAGACGTATCAACTCCCCCAAGCTTAAACCTTTGCTTGTCCTCAAGCAATTAAGTTGACAAACTGAAAGTGATAAAGAAAAACTTTTACAAACTATGTTTGCTCTTGTTGTTGTAAATATGTAAAGCCAGCATTCAAGTTTTCAGCAAAGATTATAGACTAACCATATTCACAATAACGCATAGGTCTCATGTTTACTCATATCAATGGCATAATCAACTAGCGAGCAATAATAATAAATCTCGGATGACAACACTTTCTCAAAACAATCATAATATGATATAACAAGATGGTATCTCGCTACCCCTTTTTGAGACCGCAAAACATAAATGCAGAGCACCTTTAAAGATCAAGGACTGAGTAGACATTGTAATTCATGGTAAAAGAGATCCAGCCAAGTCATACTCAATGTAAACTAACAGTAATGAATGCAAATGACAGCGGTGCTCTTCAACTGGTGCTTTTTAATAAGAGGATGATGACTCAACATGAAAGTAAATAGATAGGCCCTTCGTAGAGGGAAGCAGGGATTTGTAGAGGTGCCACAGCTCAGTTTTGAAATAGAGGTGAATAATATTTTGAGCGTATACTTTCATTGTCAACATAACAACCAAGAGATGGCGATATCTTCCATGCTACACACATTATAGGCGGTTCCCAAACAGAATGGTAAAGTTTATACTCCCCCTCCACCAACAAGCATCAATCCATGGCTTGCTCGAAATAACGAGTGCCTCCAACTAACAAGAGTCCCAGGGGGAGTTTTGTTTGCAATTATTTTGATTTTGTTTGCCTAAAGCATGGGACTGGGCATCCCGGTGACCAGCCATTTTGTCGTGAGTGAGGAGCGGAGTCCACTCCTCTTGAGAATAACCCGCCTAACATGGAAGTTACGGACAACCCTAGTTGATACATGAGCTATTCGAGTATACAAAACAGGATATTTATTTGAAGGTTTAGAGTTTGGCACATACAAATTTACTTGGAACGGCAGGTAGATACCGTATATAGGTAGGTATGGTGGACTCATATGGAATAACTTTGGGGTTTATGGGATTGGATGCACAAGAAGTATTCCCGCTTAGTACGGGTGAAGGCTAGAAAAAGACTGGGAAGCGACCAGCTAGAGAGCGACAACAGTCATGAACATGCATTAAAATTAATCAACACCGAATGCAAGCATGAGTAGGATATAATACACCATGAACATAAATATCGTAGAGGCTATGTTGATTTTGTTTCAACAACATGCGTGAACAAGTGCCAAGTCAAGCCACTCGAATCGTTCAAAAGAGGATACCACCCTATCATACCACATCACAACCATTTTAATAGCATGTTGGCACGCAAGGTAAACCATTATTAGCTCCTAGCTAATTAAGCATGGCATAAGCAACTATAATCTCTAATTGTCATTGCAAACATGTTTATTCATAATAGGCTGAATCGGGCACGATGAACTAATCATATTTACAAAAATAAGAGAGGTCGGGTTCATACCAGCTTTTCTCATCTCAGTCAGTCCATCATATATAGTCATAATTACCTTTCACTTGCACGACCGAACGATGTGGATAATAATAACAGTGCGCTTGCATTGGACTGAGCTGGAATCTGCAAGCATTCAATAAACAGGAGAAGACAAGGCAATATGGGCTCTTTTGTCAGATCAACAATAATGCATATAAGAGCCACTTTAACAATTTAATCATGGTTTTCTCCTATCGACCCCCAAAGAAAAGAAAAGAAATAAAACTATTTACACGGGAAAGCTCCCAACAAGCAAAAGAAGAAGATGAAATCTTTTTGGGTTTTCTTTTTAATTACTACTACAAGCATGGAAAGTAAACTAATTAAAAGCTACAACTAATTTTTTTGTTTTTTCTTAAGGTTTATTAAACACACAAGAAGAAAGCATAAAAAGGGTTATAAACTAGCATGGATATTACAATGAAAAAGTATGAGCAGTGACATCTAGCAATGAGTGTGTGAACATGAATGTAATGTCTGTGAGAAATACGTACTCCCCCAAGCTTAGGCTTTTAGCCTAAGTTAGTCTAATGCCACGGATGGCCTGGCGGATATCCAAAGTTGTAGTTGGGGTCGTACTGAGATGCAGCAGTCATTGCATCATGGGCTGCAGCTTGGAGGCGAGCTATCTCAGCTCTCCTCTTATACTCTTCCGCCTCCTCTCTGGTTATAAAATATCCCCCTTTTGCCTGAAAGTCAAAGAAAGTAGAAGCAGGGAGAGCAATGTGATAGGTGCGTCGTCTGTCAAAGATTAGTCGGTACTGGAGGAACTGATCGTTCCTCTCAACAAACTGATGACGAACCATAGCCTCATAATCCAAATAAGCAGGAGGCAACTCAATATCATCCTCACGTATGGTTATACCAAGAAAGTTAGCTATGCGGGTTGCATAAATTCCACCGAAGAAATCTCCATTAAATCTATTAAGATGCAACCTACATGCAACAATTGCTCCCAAATTATAATATTTGTCTCCTAACACAGCATTCCTAAGAATACTGAGGTCAGGGACACACATGTGACATGCTTCATCTTCACTGTTAATGCATCTACCTATGAAGAGAGCAAAATAATGTATAGCAGGAAAGTGAATGCTCCCTATGGTAGCTTGTGCTATATCTCTAGATTCCCCCATAGTTATATTAGTAAGAAAATCTCTAAATTCAGATTTGCGAGGTTCACTAGCACTACCCCATTGTGGAAGTTTGCAAGTAGTGGTAAAATCCTCTAAGTCCATTGTATAAGAATTTTCATAGAGAACAAACATGACAGTCTGAGAATTGCGTGAAGATGAAAATTCAAACCTCCTCACAAAGGAACTAGTGAGATAGTGGTACTGACGGCATTTTCCTTCCTCGAACTCACAAGATCAGCGTTACACAAATATGCGTTAAATTCTTCCTTAATTCCCGCTCGATCCATGAAGTCCTCTGAAGGCCATTCACAAGGCCGCACTAGAGCGTCCCTTGGTGGCTCATCATCAGCATCACGCATTGCAAGCCTGGGTCCTTGTTTCCTTGAAGAACCACCTTGGTACATTTTCCTAAACATATTTCTTCCTCTGAAAAATTTCTGAAATTTTTAGTAACTTCAAATAAAAGTGAACCAAACTCAACAAAATTTATAGCAACTACTCCTACAAGTGCCTAGAGCCTATATCATGCATCAAAACTACTTGGAACCACATAAATTTAACATGCAAGCTCAAGAACATGGTCACCTAGGCAGCACAAATTTGCAATGAATAAAGCACTAGAGCAGAAAGTAATTGGACCAATGGAGGAGTCACATACCAAGGAACAATCCCCCTAAGCAGTTTTGTGAGAGGTGCTTTGAGCAAGGAGATCGAAAATCGCAGCAAAATGAGCTAGAACTCGTGCTTGAGCTGGATAATGGTGTTTGTGGGAGGAAGAAGGAGTGTGTGGGTGCAGGAATAAGTGGAGGAGGGCCACCGTGGGCCCACGAGGCAGGGGGTGCGCCCTCCATCCTCGTGGCCAAGTGGATGCCCCCCTGTTGTGTTCTCAGTGCCAAATATTCTCAAATATTCCAGAAAAAATCATATTTAAATTTCAGGGCATTTGGAGAACTTTTATTTTCGGGGTATTTTTATATTGCACGGATAATTCAAATAACAGACATAATATACTATTTTTATTTTATTTAATATAAATAACAGAAAGTAAAAGATGGTACAGAGAGTTGTGTTTTCTAAATTCATCCATCTCATGATCATCAAAAGGAATCCATTAATAAGGTTGATCAGGTCTTGTTAACAAACTCATTCCGAATAACATGAAACTGGAGAATTTTCGAATAACACTAGGTTACCTCAACGGGGATATGCACATCCCCAACAATAAGAATATCATGTTTCTTCTTGACAGTAGGTAGAGGAAATTCGAAACCTCCAAAAATAATCGATGGAAATTTTCCAATATAATTGATACTATGAACTTGAGGTTGTTTCCTCGGAAAGTGTACCGTATGCTCATTACCATTAAAATGAAAAGTGACATTGCCTTTGTTGTAATCAATAACAGAACCTGCAGTATTCAAAAAGGGTCTTCCAAGAATAATAGACATACTATCGTCCTCGAGAATATCAAGAATAACAAAGTCCGTTAAAATAGTAACGTTTGCAACCACAACAGGCACATCCTCACAAATACCGACAGGTATAGCAGTTGATTTATCAGCCATTTGCAAATATATTTCAGTAGGTGTCAACTTATTCAAATCAAGTCTACGATATAAACAGAGAGGCATAACACTAACACCGGCTCCAAGATCACATAAAGCAGTTTTAACATAGTTTCTTTTAATGGAGCATGGTATAGTGGGTACTCCTGGATCTCCAAGTTTCTTTGGTATTCCACCCTTAAGAGTATAATTAGAAAGCATGGTGGAAATTTCAGCTTCCTGTATCTTTCTTTTATTAGTAACAATTTCTTTCATGTACTTAGCATAAGGATTCATTTTGAGCATATCAGTTAATCACATACGCAAAAACATAGGTCTAATCATTTCAGCAAAGCGCTCGAAATCCTCATCATCCTTTTTCTTGGATGGTTTGGGAGGAAAAGGCATGGGTTTCTGAACCCATGGTTCTCTTTCTTTACCATGCTTCCTAGCAACAAAGTCTCTCTTATCACAACGTTGATTCTATGATTGTGGGTTATCAAGATCAACATCAGGTTCAATTTCTATATCATTATCATTACTAGGTTGAGCATCATCATGAACATTATCATTAACATTATCACTAGTTTCATGTTCATTACCTGATTGTGTTTCATCGTCAGAAATAGAAATATCATTTGGATTCTCAGGTGTTTCAGCAATAGGTTCACTAGAAGCATGCAAAGTCCTATCATTTTTATTTTTCTTCCTTTTAGAAGGACTAGGTGCATCTATATTATTTCTCTGAGAATATTGCTCAATTCTCTTAGGGTGGCCTTCAGGGTACAAAGGTTCCTGAGTCATTTTACCAGTTCTAGTAGCCACTCTAACAGCAAAATCATTATTCTTACTATTCAGTTCATTGAGCAAATCATTTTGAGCTTTAAGTACTTGTTCTACTTGAGTGGTAACCATAGAAGCATGTTTACTAATAAGTTTAAGTTCACCTTTGACATTAGCCATATAATCCCCCAATTGTTCAAGCATATCGGCACTGCGTTTTAATTCTCTACCAAAATAAGCATTGAAGTCTTCTTGCTTAACCATAAAGTTATCAAACTCATCTAAGCATGGGCTAGCAAACTTAGTAAATGGGATTTCAGCTTTATCATATCTATAGAGAGAATTTACCTTTACTACCTGTGTCGGGTTATCACGACCATGTATTTCTTTAATAGGAGATGGATTAAAATTATGCATTTATTCGACAGGCGGTAAATTAAGATCATGTATTTCTTCAATAGGAGGTAAATTCTTAACATCTTCAGCTTTAATACCATTTTCTTTCATGGATTTCTTTGCCTCTTGCATATCTTCAGGATTGAGAAATAGAACACATCTCTTCTTCAGAGTTGGTTTAGGAATAGGCTCAGGAAGTGCCCAATTATTTTCATTAGTCAACATATTATTTAATAGAATTTCATCTTCATCCAGTGTTCTTTCCCTGAAAACAGAACCAGCACAACTATCGAGGTAGTCTCTGGAAGCATCGTTAGTCATTATAAAAGATATCAAGTATTTCATTTTTCTTAAGAGGATGATCAGCCAAAGCATTAAATAATTGGAGAAGCCTCCCCCAAGCTTGTGGGAGACTCTCTTCTTCAAGTTGCACAAAATTATATATATATATATATATATATCCCTTAAAGCAGCTTGTTTCTTATGAGCAGGGAAATATTTAGCAGAGAAGTAATAAATCATATCCTGGGGACTACGCACACAACCAGGATCAAGAGAATTAAACCATATCTTAGCATCACCCTTTAATGAGAACGGAAATATTTTAAGGATATAAAAGTAATGAGTTCTCTTATCATTAGTGAGCAGGGTGGCTATATCATTTAATTTAGTAAGATGTGCCACAACAGTTTCAGATTCATAGCCATAAAAAGGATCAGATTCAACCAAAGTAATTATATCAGGATCAACAGAGAATTCATAATCCTTATCAGTAACACAGATATGTGAAGTAGCAAAAGCAGGGTCAGGTTTCATTCTAGCATTGAGGGATTGCTGCTTCCATTTAGCTAATAACCTCTTTAGATCATATCAATCATTGCAAGCCAAAATAGCTCTAGTAGTTTCTGCATCCATAACATAACCCTCAGGAACAACAGGCAATTCATATTTATTAGGGGGAGAGTCTTCATCATCACTTTCATCAATATTATCAGTTTTAATAATTTCATTCTCTCTAGACCTAGCAAGTAGTTCATCAAGAAATTCACCAAGTGGCATAGTAGTATCAAGCATAGAAGTAGTTTCATCATAAGTATCATGCATAGCAGAAGTGGCATCATCAATAACATGCGACATATCAGAATGAATAGTAGAAATAGGTTTAGGTGTCGCAAGATTACTCAAAACAGAAGGTGAATTTAGTGTAGAGCTAGATGGCAGTTCCTTACCTCCCCTCATAGTTGAGGGATAAATCTTGGTTCTTGGATCTTTCAAGTTCTTCATAATGATAAGCAGATATAAATCCCAAGTGACTCAAAGAATACAGGTATGCTCCCCGGCAACGGCGCCAGAAAATAGTCTTGATAACCCATAAGTATAGGGGATCGCAACAGTTTTTGAGGGTAGAGTATTCAACCCAAATTATTGATTCGACACAAGGGGAGCCAAAGAATAGTCTCAAGTATTAGCACCTGAGTTGTCAATTCAACCACACCTGGAAACTTAATATCTGCAGCAAAGTATTTAGTAGCAAAGTAATATGATAGTAGTGGTAACGGCAGCAAAAGGTAATGATAGCGAAAGTAATGTTTTTGGTATTTTGTAGTGATTGTAGCTATAGCAACGGAAAAGAAAATAAGCGAAGAACAATATATGGAAAGCTCATAGGCAATGGATCGGTGATAGAGAATTATACCGGATGCGGTTCATCATGTAACAGTCATAACCTAGGGTGACACAGAACTAGCTCCACTTCATCAATGTAATGTAGGCATGTATTCCGAATATAGTCATACGTGCTTATGGAAAAGAACTTGCATGACATCTTTTGTCCTACCCTCCCGTGGCAGCGGGGTCCTAGTGGAAACTAAGGTATATTAAGGCCTCCTTTTAATAGAGTACCGAACCAAAGCATTAACACATAGTGAATACATGAACTCCTCAAACTACGGTCATCACCGGGAGTGGTCCCGATTATTGTCACTTCGGGGTTGCCGGATCATAACACATAGTAGGTGACTATAGACTTGCAAGATAGGATCAAGAACTCACATATATTCATGAAAACATAATAGGTTCAGATCTGAAATCATGGCACTCGGGCCCTAGTGACAAGCATTAAGCATAGCAAAGTCATAGCAACATCAATCTTAGAACATAGTTGATACTAGGGATCAAACCCTAACAAAACTAACTCGATTACATGATAAATCTCATCCAACCCATCATCGTCCAGCAAGCCTACGATGGAATTACTCACGCACATCGGTGAACATCATGAAATTGGTGATGGAGGATGGTTGATGATTACGATGGCGCGGATTCCCCTCTCTGAAGCCCCGAACGGACTCCAGATTAGCCCTCCCGAGAGGTTTTAGGGCTTGGCGGTGGCTCCGTATCGTAAAGCGCGATGAATCCTTCTCCTTGATTTTTTTTCTCCCTGAAAGTGAATATATAGAGTTGGAGTTGAGGTCGGAGGAGATCCAGGGGGCCCATGAGGTAGGGGGCGCGCCCAGGGGGCAGGCGCGCCCCCACCCTCGTGGCTAGGGTGTGGGCCCCCTGGTCTTGATCTTTAGCCAGTATTTTTTTATTATTTCCAAACATATGCTCCGTGGAGTTTCAGGTCATTCTGAGAACTTTTGTTTCTGCACATAAATAACACCATGGCAATTCTGCTAAAAACAGCGTCAGTCCGGGTTAGTTCCATTCAAATCATGCAAGTTAGAGTCCAAAATAAGGGCAAAAGTGTTTGGAAAAGTAGATACGATGGAGACATATCATGGATCGGCAGGGGGAGATCTTCGCGCGCACCCCAGTGTTCGGACCTTGAGGGTTTTGTCGGAACCCATGATCCGACATTTGGCGCGCCAGGTAGGGGTGCACCGGAGCCTCTCTCCCGCCAGTCGATTCACCGATTCTCCGCAGTTCCAATGTCCGGCAACTCAAGGACCAGCGCCGACTGCTGGGCAGCCTGGCCAACCCGGGCGGCGCCGCCTGCCCAGGAAGACCTCAACCCCACGCTCCAGGCGGCACGAGCGCCACCTGACACTGCGGGGCGATATCGACGCGGCCAGGCACCGTCCACCCTCACCCCACGACAGGCACAAGCTACTGCAAGGGCCGCAAGCCATGCCGCGACAATGGCGCCGCACACCCGAAGGGAGCATGCAAACATGCGAGTTGCACTCACGGTGGCACGGGAGCTGCTACGGTGCCGGCTAACAGAGAGCGGCCGGGATGCACTGTTGGCATGCGTCATCGAGCTACTGGACGCCGCGGCTTCAGGAGCGCTGCCCTTTTGTTCTCTGATCACGCCACAAGCTGCGGCCGGGTCGCATTGTGGGCCACGCCGCGCCCGCGTGCCTACAGGCGCACCACCATGCTTCATCGACACCGGCGTGACCAATGGAGCTGCACGCCCGCTCGCGCCCGCGCCACCTCCGCTGCGCGCGGGCACGAGCGCTGCCACCTACGGTCCAGGTGGTATGCAACCCTACCATCCTTGAGGAGGCACACTAGGTCGGGCGACATGGAGTGTGGGGCACTACGGCGAGGTCTTTGAGGCGGCGGCCTCGGAGGCCTATGTGACCTACATGGTGGACCAGGAGTACGTGCTGGGAGACGACCCTGGCTTGTTCCTCGAGCTGGGCTGGGAGGAGGAGGCGCTAGAAGCCGGCGCCTTTCAGGACCCCTCCGGAAGCCTCGCCAACCGCACCGGCGACAACAGCTACAGGGTACCACTAATTCCTTAGGAGCAGGCTTACGCTAACCATGGTGCGCAAGGGGATCAGGTCACAGCAGCAGATGGCGGTCCCAGCTCATCGGCCTCCCTCCTACTAGGGGGCATGCGGGGGCTGCAGGAAGGAAGCTAGGACGAAGGCCCTCCCCAGCGCCGCGTGAAACAAGGCATCCCCCGGAGATAGGCCCTCTGCCGGGGAGGTGCTCTAGAGCCTACCCCCGGCAGAGGACCCGCGGTCGCCGAGGGCGCCGCTGGCGTCCCCTCTGCCCTCGTTGGCACCGTCCTGGTCTCCGGTCGTCCCAACGGTGGTAGGGGGCGGCGCAAGGCGGGGCCCTCATCTGGAGATATGAAGTAAGGCTCACTCCTGTGAGGATCGCCGCCTGTGAGACTCTCACGTAATAACGAGTGGGGCTGTACACGCCCCGGAGTCTCAGGAGTGCCGCCCTCGGGCCTCGGGGGCTCCCTCCCATGTCCTAGTGGTAGCACTTATCTCCGCGCTGGAGAGAACTTGAAGACAAGAAGACTAGACTAGGTGCCGGACGCGGCCATTTGCTTTGGATCCCTTTTCTGTAGCCTTGCGTTCTGGATTTGATTTGAGTTGAAGTTGAATTTTCAATGATGCGCGTGAGGGTGCCTTTTCTCGCTCGAGCGATTTCTTGCTATCTAGTTCTTTCCTTATTTCGGAGTTCACGCCTGTTGCTTCCCCCTCGCGGGCCCCTCGCGAGCGGGGCTGAGCAAGACGCACACGCACCACGCGCATGCCGCGCCACGGCTAGCACTTTCTTATCACGCGGCCCCCTCGAGCGTCTCGACAAGTTCCTCAGGAGCTTCCAACCTCACGAGCCGGTTTGGGCTCGTCCAGGCTAAGGTAAACCACAACAGCAACTTTGCCCCAGGATACGTGAGTTCATGAAGACACATATTCAACTTGACCTAACAAGATAAAGGCAGTAGCAAATTTACATGAGGGGCTTCCCCTCCAAAAAATGCTCTTACAACTTCAAGGGTTGCGCCCGAGCTTCTGTGTGCAAGAAAAACAGCTGGGAAACACGAGATCAGTCAGACATGTCGCTCGCCGCGGCCCCCGGATCACCCTCAGACGCGTCGCTGGCATCACTGCCACCATCGCTGGCATCACCATCACCTCCACCAGCGCCACCCTCACCGTCGTCGACCACGTCGCCCGCATCCACCGCGACCACCACCCCATCGTCATCGGAAGTGAAGGCCTTGACCAGCGCATCCACATTGTCTTCCACCCATCACGACAGGTCGCCCTGTATGGCCTCGGGTACGGGAGCGATGGCGACATCAAAGTCGAAGTTGGGGTTGGCGTTCTAGAGATGGATGAAGACGCGGGAGAACGCACGCCCGAGCAGGCCGTGGCTCCTCTCTTCAACAAGTTGGCGAGCCCTCTCGGAACGGTTCTCCAGGCGCGTCACCACGTCGGAGAAGAAGCAGAGGTGGCTGGCGTAGTTGTTTGCATGGGGATGAGGAACATTCTCATCACAGATATGGCCCAGGGTGACGTTGGCCCTGTTCCTGAGGTCCTGGAGCATGGGGGCGTGCATGCGCTCCACCAACCGCCGCTGAAGCACTTCCTCCTTGTTCTGCCACGCGATGGACTTGGCGTCAACAACCCGCTGCTGAAGAGGGATCAACTCGGCGCAGACGGAGGCCAGTTCGGCCTGCACCGAGACTAGGGCGGCTGCGGCAGCTTCCTCGCGTCACTCCACCTCGGTCAACCTGGACTTGAGGGCAGCAGTCCTACCGGCGGCCCCAGCTTCCACGAGCTTCATCTTTAGGTCTTACCTGCTCTCAAGATCCGTGCGAGCCTTGGCCACCCGGTGATCAACCTCCTCCTGGGCCCTGGCCGCACGTGCGCTGACGGCATCCTCCGCCTGGGCAACTTGACGCTCCCTCGTCTCCAGTGGTTCGAGCTCAAGGCTCCACGGCTTCCAACGCCAGTGCCTCCTCGCGCTTCTAGATCTCTTCCTCTTCGGCGGGATTCCCCCTTAATGACGCAAGGGCGGACCTGCGCGCCTCCACTTGCTGATCCAAGACAGCGCTCCAGGCTTGGAGCTCCCACGCACGCTTCTCCGTGACCTCGCGACGGCAATCAGGTTCCTGAGCCTCTTCCAGAGCTCAGGAGCAGGCCTCACGAGAGGTTGCGAGGGAAGCCTCGGCCTTCGCATTATCGAGCTCGCGTTGGTGGCCCCCGAGGTTGAGAGCCACCTGAAAGAGCTCGTGGCGAATGACGCTCCTTTGTTGCGCTGACTCGAGCATGTTGTTGACTTGATCCTCCGCCGCGGGGACCGCGGATGGGGCCCGAAGCGGCTCGCCCCTTTTTAGCAGGGGGCTGGGGGCTAGCACCCACCCAGTTGCAGGCCAGGCCCCGCAAGGAGACCGAACGAGTGAAGGCTCGCTGCTTGAAGAGGAGCCCAAGACCGAAGCCATCCAACTGTCGTCCACGACCAGGGGAGGAACCCTTGGCACGCTTGTTGTATTCCAAGAAAGGCCGCAGAGGCGGGATGGCGAAGGCGCAAGCTCAAGATGCCTTGTCGATGGGCTGGCTTCCCCGGTTGGCTCCACACCGTGAGCAGAGCGCGGGCTTGAAGCGCTCAAGTCTAGCGGGAGAAGCGAGGCGAGAGGAGGCTGCTTCTCAAGAGATCCTGTGGCCTTGGCGGAAGGGATCCTGAAGAGATACCGTCAGGAAGGGAACCAGCACACGGAGAATCACCAAGATAAGGTACTTACTCATCAACGATGATGTACTTTCTCAGTTTTAACAGCCCAAAGGTGCTTCTGCTTGGGGACCCCTTCCTCTTGTGGAGCTCTTCGAAGTCCACGCAGAGCCGACCAAAGCGCTAGATATGGCGGCCCACATGAGGCGCAGCCAGAGAAGCGCTTGAAGGGGCAGCCTCAGGAGCGCCAAGCTGAGGGGAGCCATCAGGCTTAGCCTCGCAGCGACCTACCGAGGCCTCAGGAGCCTCGGCCTCGGGAGACGCGGGCTGCATCGCCCCCTCAACCGCTGCCCCAGGGCAAGAGTCACGAGTCCCCGAGGACAACACCTCGGGTGCCCTAGGCGGTATCAGCATCTCGGCACCTTCACCATCGGCCCCCAGCGGTGCTCGCCCCCCTACATCCACACTTGGGGCGAGCTCGACACCAGCGGCAGGAAGAGGAACCACAACGATGGGGTTCTCGTGGGCCCCCCACAAGGCTGACTGGACGCAGCCCCCACTCATCAAAGGCGGGCGTCTGCTCCTCGAAGGTCGCCTTGTTCAAGCAGCGGAACAAAAGGCAACTCTTCCTTGGAATGTCGTCTGGCAACAGAACACCCGTCAGGACCTCGAGCACCGTTTGCTGTGCCTCAAGGGGGAGCCTGGACTCCAGAAGTCTCATGTGGTCCTTGCTGTTGAGCAAGGCCCACATCGGTTGAGAATGGCGTTGAAGCGGAGCGATTCGGCGCCGGATGAACTCCTTCACCACCATAGGTGCAGTCACATCAAGGTCCTTGAGCCACCTCAACCTGAGCCAGGCAGGGGCAAGGTGCGAATCGGTAAGCCTTTGATGGCACCAACCGGAGCTAGGAATAACGGGCGTTGACGGAGAAGAGAGCAGGGGGCTGAGCACTCCAACATCAACAAATACCCACCGTGTTCGAAACCTTCTCGTGGATGGTGGGAGCTCGAAGTCAATCCCCCTGCTTGCCATCGCCGCCACGGCCTGAAAGCTCAGGCATCCTGAGCTCTGTTGGGGATCAATCAGGTGCAGCGAGAAGAAGTGGTGGAGAAGGGCCACTGAAGGGGCAATGCCTAGCATGGACTCGCAAACAAATGCGAAGACGGCGAGAAGGGTCACTGATTGAGGATCAAGGTGCAGCATGTGGATCTGATAATGCACAAGCACAGCATTGAAGAAGGCGGAGAAAGGAGGGACCAGGCCAACCCAAAGGGCGTCGATGAAGAATGGGACCTTGGTGGCCGCCCGGTCAATGCGAGCACGAGAAGCAGGCCAAGCCACCGTCTTCCCCCACTCATTGAAGATGGAGGTGAGCATGGGACACACCTTTCCCATGGCCTCATTGTTGAGCACCAGCGATCGGCCAACTGCGGGCTCGGCGGTCGGAGGCGCACTAGCCGAAGTCAGAGGTTTCTTCCCCTTATCCGCTTGTGTCGGCGCCATGGCGATGGAGTGAGCACTACTCAGGTCTGATTGGAAAGAGGAGCAGAGTCCGAGGGAAGCAGAGGAATTGGAGGAGTATGGCGCAGGCGATGGAAGAATAACCATGTAGGGTGGCCGCATAGCCAGGCGGATTCCAAGGCAACATGCGGAAGCGGAGACGCCCATGTCCAATCAACCGCCATGCGTCGACCAAGGCTATAGGCTATTGGGGCCCGCGGTGCTCCGCACTTGCCCCTTGGCTTCACCTCGAAGCCAAGGCCGAGCGCGCCTTGGGCCCGGGGGCTACTGTCAGTGTTCTGGGAACGGGGGTCCCCAGACTTGCCTGCCTGCGGCCCACGGCGTGGCTCTGCGAGCGGGCCCGTACGGCCCATCTTCACCAACAAGCTTTCAAGACCCTCGCGAGGGGCCAAGCCTCATGAGGCGGACGGCACAAGACCTCCTCAGGAGCGGCCTCACAAGACTTCCTCAAGAGCGGCCTCACCAGGCTGGCTCGCGAGGGGCGGAGAGTTCAAGGCAAGGCATCCTCGTGAGGTTCCAATGACGTGAGTCATGACGACCAAGGCAAGGTGGGCGCCAGCGCACAGTGTCCTTGTTTCCTCTTTGGTGCAAAGGAGGCAAGGGCAGATGCAAAGTACCGAGGCGTCAAGCAAAGGTTTCCATATCGGTGCAACGAGACCAAGACCAGAAGGACGGCAAGACGGAGGTCACCATGGAGCCCAAGACGGCGTCACCACGAGAGCCTTTGGCAGGCGAAGACCACTTTTGTCAGGATAAGCTATACTAGTTGTCCCCTTTCGAATTGGCCGTTTTTGGCTCCCTTCCCGCTCAATATTTGGGGAGAGGACCAGGGCCTCTATATATAGGATTAGCCACCATAGTAGGAGGGGGATCCGATGGATCGAGAGAGACCAGAACTACCACAAGTTCACTGAGCACAAGAACACCTCTCCTCAGGAGGCTGTTCTTCCCCTTGTACTGTTCATCCCCAGCCCAAGAGGCAATCCACCACCACCACACTGGAGTAGGGTATTACACCACAATGGTGGCCTGAACCAGTATAAATCTTGTGTCCTTCGTGGTGCGAGTTCATCGAGTTAGCCCATGAGATCTCAGCAAAGCTATGATGTGGATCGGCAGGGGGTGATCTTCACGCGCACCCCAGTGTTTGAACCTTGAGGGTTTTATCGGAACTCGTGATCCGACACCATTGCTCTGGAATCACAGAACGGTGGTGCCAGAGGACATGCCAGGGCGGCATTTCAGGTGGTGGGCAGCAAGGGCAAATCAGATTGAGGAAGAGTCACATCAATTGGAGAGAAGTTCCAAGGAGCTGCACCTGGCACAGCACAAGGCGGAGGCGCAAGTCGATCTCAGGGGGAGAGTTGCTGAGGGTTGTTAGCATTTGGCAGCATCGCGTTGATTTCGATCTAGGGCTAATGGCAGAGATCATATTCACGGAGTCGACTGCGGAGGAAAGAACGCGCATGCCTGCGCAATGGCATGAGCATCCGGTGCAACTGTTCAAATGGGTGGTAGGAGAAGAAAAATCCTAGGAACCATTGCGGCGGCGGCGCTAGGCATCAGGGCATGCATCGAAGGCAAGGTGAGCTGCCCTCCTTCCCTGCCAGCGATGCAATGACCTAGTCGGTTGCTGCTGCAGTGAACTTGCAACGCTATGTCTGTTTGCAACCTTGACAATCACTCCATCTATATGTATTGTTTTCCTGTAAAAAAATACTTTATCATCTGGAAAAAGATGGTAATTGATTTATCACTAGTTTTAGAATGCTTGGTCGTGACAATCAACCGAAGCCACAACCAGAAGTCTCCATGGCTGCACGCGTCACATTCTCTGCGAGGCATGAATAGAACAATGCTAAAAATGAGATGACTAGCAAATTAGATCATTCTTTATCGCCAATAGAACAATGCCTCTTGCTAGTAACATATAATAAGAGTAGATAGTAGAGATGTGGCACTGGGCTGCCGTGTTTCGTGTTCCTCCGACATACTCAAGTGGAAAACTTGAGTATACCACACGGTTCTTTGCTCCTCCTCAGGTCGTTGGCACATTTATATGAGCAGTCAAATCACAAGGCCCCACCTTCCAGCAGTAATGAGCTGTCAAATCACAAAGGCCCTCGCCTCTCTTGAAACCGACCTAGCTAAACTGCCCCGCTCTCCATCCTTTTAAAAAATGTATACTTTTGTACAGTAGTAGGATCGATGGATTGTGCCATGGAGCAAAGCTAACAAGATGAAATTAACAAAAAAGGTGGTACATATAGAGAGCGCTCGTCGCCAAATTATTCATATAGTACTATTAAAAAACCCTATGACGTGCTTAAATGGGGTGCTAAATTCTATTAAAGAAATTAGCATACCTATTTAATTCTTGGGTTCTTATTATTTATGCCACTAGTTTGTGTATCACTACTTAGTTTGCCATCGATCCGTGAGATGCCTGCTCAAAAATGCCATCGATCCGTGAGATACCTGCTCAAAAATGCAATTAGATATCTCAAAAATGCCATCATTAAGTAAGATGTTTGGTCAAAAATACGATTAGACATTGTGATTTTCATGTCAAACCCGTTGACCATGTTACATGACAAAAATAAGTCGATTCTCACAATGATAAGTGTGGCCCCGCTTGTTAGGAGTAACCAAGCGAACAATTTTACAGTAAAATAAGAACGCTGTTGGGATCAAGTAGGCCCCACACTTTATTTTACTGTAGTGAGATAGAGGGAGAGCTGGCATGTTGGTCCATCGGTATTTATGTCATTATAACATGGCAAAAGAGATTTGAGTCACAATAATTGTGTCCAGCACAACACACCCGTCAAATAAAACTAAGCACCCTGAAATTCTTTGACAAAACTAAGCCCCTGAAATTCTTTGACAACTAAACTGCTGGCTATATGATGTTGGCCATATATATTGTATGTATATAATGTGAAGAAATGAGTGGTAGTCGTAGTACTATACCAACTAAAAGATGAACTATAAGAAATACTAGTATGTACGTACTGAAGAGTTAAAGTAATGAGAAGAAACATAACATAGTTCTGCTGGGGGCTCAGCATAACACACCCCTCAAATAAAACTAAGCACACCAGAAATTAAACTAAGCAACTAATCCGGTAGGCACTGCATTAGAACCACCATGAGCAACGACACTGCCACATTACTCGGAGTGCTCGTCCACGTCCTTGACTTCGTCCTTGTCCCTCTTCCTCTTGGGAGATACTTATTTGCTTGAACCACACACTTGGCTCTTGCTCTTCATCCAACCCTTGTACATATTGAAACAAAGGTAGCCATCCATTACAGCATAGTGGATGTGGTCTATATCTAGTACATTCCACTTCCATGCACGATGAAACGTGTGCAGATGTTTCTTTAGTTTACCGTACAAAGGATGAACCATGGCTCCTGCCAAGGTCAGCATTGAAGGCTTATCACAGGAGGACACCAGCCCATTTTTCTGGAGGTCGAAGGGTTTGCCTATAACAAGGCCTATCCGTTCCAGGACTGTTTCATCATTCGTAAAGTCTACAGTAACGAATTTGACTCGGTCGCCCTCGAGGAACTTCTTAAATTCCTCGCACTCAACATCGGCATGGCATATGTGGTAGACCAAGCATCAGTCATGCACGCAAACCTGGATCACGGCGGGCTTCTTCCTCTCTTCCTCCTTTAGATTCTTCTCTTTTCCCAGGACTATGGTGTACTCAACATCTAGCCAAGTGACCCACTCATCATTTGAGTTTTCGAACATGCGTCTGAAGCAATCAAGGCATCCTTTCACCGTCACGGAAGAACGGGTGTAGATGACGTCGAACTCATCGCCGGTGATGGTTCTAACCTTGTACTCACCGCCGACCATGATGATTTGGGGCGCCATGGATTTGGGAGGAGGGTTAGGATTAGTGGAACTGCTGTAATGTGAAAGGACGGGACGACTAGGAGCGGTTTATCGATTGTAAAAATGCCGAGTGGGGGGGCGCGTGCGAACGGCAGGGTAGTGGCTTGCCTGGTGGATAAATATATTCATGCATAGTACTATGGGGGATCAATTATATGGCATGTCTACTCGACGCCCAATAAAATGGCTTTCGATGTCATGTCAAGCGTCGGGAAAATTATAGGTGATATGAAGCTTTCGAGAGCCCTTGGATCTGAGATCGAACGGTTGCATGGCGTGATTCTAGACCTATGGGTGAATATCCTATCCTGGAGGGTTATTCTGCAAATTTTCTGCAACTTAGCATGCGACCGTTCGATCTCAATCCCAAGGGCTGCCAGCAGCCCGTATCATGGTCGCGCCTACCACGACCGCCGCCTCGCTCGCATGGTCGCGCCCTTGGAGATTTAACACGGTGCGTTAGGCTATCTGATGTTGGCATGTCATACATAGTCATCACTTAGTCACTCATACTACAACAAGGTTAGCTATAAGGTTGGCTATAAGAGTATTTTTTTGTTTACTTCTCTCTATCTCTTTCTTCGTAGTATTTATTGCATTTGCCAAGGAGTGACCTCTTCCAATGAAATGGTGCTTAGATGTGGTGCTATTGGCATTAAATGGCTCAGCAACTCAAGTCCCCAATGCATAGGTGCTTAGTTTTTTGTTGCTAAGTTTGCTTTATCCAGGTACATGAGCTTAGCACCGTTTCTTCCTGGGGTCACCAAACTAGTCTCTCTCTTCTTAATTAACTTGGCACATCAGAATTTATGCATATGTGGCAGGCTTAGCACCTATAGGATCAAGTACAATAGTGGGCTATAAGCCTGCTTTACATGGCATTTTTGCATATGTGGGGGAAAGAGGCAAGGAAAAAAAGGAGGAGTGGGCTCTCAAGCAAGAGCCAGCCTCTACATGGTGGAGCATTGGGAGACTCACGCCGGTCATAGTGTCACAGTTAAAATGATAATGGCAAGTCAAATCACCGGGCCCCACCTGTCCAGCATTAACTTGCTGGCAAATCACACAGCCCTACGTTTGCAGCAGCCTACTCCCTCATCTTCTCGCGTCTCTGTCGAACCAACTAGGCGGAACTGCCCCGCCTACCGCGCGGGAAAAGCCCCGCCCTCGACTTTTAAATAGTACAGTATACTAATTTTGTATCCATGGATTGCGCCATGGAGCAAAGCCTCAAGAAAACGGTGTAACACATTTATGGAGTACAGTATACAGCACGCCCATCGCGTTCGCGTCGCACCCCAGACGGTCAGTCAGTCTGGCACGCCGCTCTCCGAATGGAACGCGCGTCATATTGCATTTGCACACACATGTGGGACCACAATTGAGAACCGACCATAGGCACACTCCTCGGCCCCGCAAGTCGGGTGAGTTAATAGAAGAGAGAGACGAGTTATAGTACTAGAGAAGTGTTGTACAGACGTTGGTGCCTGGACGATCCCTGCATGACACGGAAGATCAGTTCGCCCGTGCATGTGACCAGACTCCAGCAGACACGCCTGGATTGTCTATCGTCTACATATCGTACAGGCTGTGTTGTACATGGCTGTAGTTCTGGTGAGAAATCTAAAAGGTTTCTTGTCATCTCGCAAAATTAGGTGTCATGTGCTTTGGATCACTGCGAGGGTTAAACAGCGGCAACTAAGTTCCTCCAAGGCACTAGTCATGGGGGCCAGATGCACGAAGACTACTCGGCTACCATCTATGTCAAGCCGGCTATGTTAATTAGGGCATCTATCGATGGACCCCTTTTCTACGAGTTTATCTTTAATTTGAGCTTTGATCCTCGTCTAGCTTGTCCGTCGGGATTCATGTTGTCTCCTTTGGGCAGTGAGGTTATGGTTTCTTGTCATGTTATAATCCAGTGCTTCAGATAAAAATGAGGACAACTGCGCCTCCGGGGCACGTGCATGAAGACAGTCATTGACGAGGTCAAGCCGGCTCCGGTAGACAATAGAAAACTAGTAGTACTCCACTATATAGGCAGGAGCCTCCATGCTTGCTTGCTAGTGTTGCTCTCTTCGCACTGTCTCCTCCTCTCCAGATCTAAACACGACAGCGGTGGCCACACACACACTCTTTCTGCTCACCGCTGGTCACAAATCCAGCCGGATCCTCTCCGACGGGGAAGGGGAGAAGGTGTAACGTTCACGCGGTCGTCCTCGGAGATGGCTCTTACCCACTCCCGGCGTGTCCCGATCAGCGTGCCTTGCTGTTCTCTCCCAAGCACCGCTAGCTAGGGAGGGCCTTCGACCCCTTCTTCCTTGCTGCCGTAGTGTGGGCAGATTCGGCCTCCCGCCGCCCACCTAGCGACATCCCGGCGACCCTCAGGTATAACTTCCTTTGAAACCGGCCTTGCTCTACTTCCTGAGCTCCTAACGTCACTGCATTTGTATCTTTTACTATTTCCCAGGCCCCCTCGTAGATAGGATCGATCGGCTATTCGAAAGCCACCTAAATTTTTACTGTTAAGAGGTAAAACTGGTTCATGCACTCGAATCTAGTACTACTTGGTTCAAACAAGGAAGAAAGGGGGTGGGGGTGGGGGAAGATTTGTTACCTGAATCTAGGACTTGGCCGAAAGAGGAAATAATGGGGGCGAAAAGTAGCAGAGACTAGCTATCCAACTGGTCTCTAGGTATAATAGGGAAATAAAAGGAAACACAGTACAAACTTAATATAAACCCGATCTATTGGTTGAAAAAGGAAAGAAAGTGGGGACTGGGGGACAAGTCAACAAAGTAAGTCCAGCACTAGATTTGCTAGCCTCGCACAGTATAAGGTGGCTATATCGAACAAAAATGGGACCAACCCAGATATCATGTTCTGATGTTTGTTGCCCCAAGCCACTCTTATGTAACACCACTAGTAAAATGTAGCAGTCGCACTGCTAAAAGTAAGGACACGTTAAACAAATGTTGTTGGTAAAATGAAGCAATGGCACCATTGAAGTAATGTCGTATTTAACGGTTGTCATAGTTAGTCCTAGTGCCCACACTATATCTAGCAATGTTGCTGCTTTAGAAATTGCTACTGTCCTTGTAGGATTGCCATTCAGATAAGGAACATGCTTCTTTTCATTTGATGTATGTTTCATCACTTGTTTGTCACCTTCCTTTCCACCTTTTTTGTGCAAACAGAGACACACATTTCACGCTTGATCTTAGTTGAACTGGACAAATGATATCCAAACTATAGTTGAACATTCCAGGAGCTTCACAACCAACCTTGATGTTGCTCAATTTTATTGCAACTAATGAAGAAGAAGCTCTGTGGGTTTCGTTTTTTGATGGAAATGGAACCAGGTCTAGTGCCCTTTTCTTTAAAAAAAATGAAGAAGCTCCTGCTAGCTCATGGGACATTCCTTCATTTTAGGTGAACTGCACCAAAAGGTCCCATGAATTAAATCATCCATGTTGGTGACTGGTGTCATCCCTTCTATGATGGCGTTGACTGCAGACATGGTTCCCATCACGAGGTATGTTCCTTTTTGGCCTGACTGTTTGCCAAAGATACTGCATGTTGAGTCTGCTCTTGTGCTACTATTTGGGCACTGCCATGATAAAGCAGTAATGTTATTATTTTGCACCTTAATCTAGTGGCACTATTAATTTGAGGCAATGTTTTGGCACTGCTAGTGGCACTGATTTTTTATATATATTGAAAGAGGGGGTTTCCTCCGATTTCATTAAAGAAATCCAACCATAGAGAACCATTATCCGACAACATCTCAGTGTAAACGGGCAGTTATGCAACTACTACTAGAACGGACTGAGTACTAGCAGGAGACAAGTTCGCCACATAAGCTAGGCAGGTAGGGGGATGCAGCACCAGCTCGACCAAGTTTGGATTACAACCCAAATGCTACCACTAAAACATCATAGGGGAAGATAGGGACTGAAAGAGCCAGTTTCAGCATCCCAGTCTAAGCACCCCTGGCCTCCATCCTTGTGACGCACGGTACACCTCGTTCACCACCTGCTCGACCCTAGTGCCACTGATAAAATGAAGTAATAATACAGTTAAAATAGAGCGAGTGTCCTCTCTATCATTTCATTTCCAATGTAGATAAAGAAAGTGCTTTCTCTTTGTTAGTATATGATTCATCAACTAGTCCTATTGTTAATGTTTAAGAGTTTCTGCAAACTGGGGTGCTTAATTTTAGTTGATCTGCACAAAAATAGAGATGGGAATGTCTCAAGGCCCATCCTTGTACTACCGTTGTACACTGATGTTCATCACTGACAGAAGGTGTATCGGTGAGACTTAGGATGATTTCCAGTATGAGGCGTACCGTATGAGGCGTCGCAGGGCCCATCTCGCCCTCGCAACATGGCATACTAGGATACTATCGCAATATTTTCTTCTATTTATTAGTGTATGTTTCATCAACTAGTGCCACTATAATGTAATCACGCCTTTTCATTATCTGTGCAAACAGGGTTATTCAGCTGCATTTTGGTGGAACTGCAAAAATGTAGGGATGGAACCGACATATATGCAGAGTGCGAGGTGCCAAGTAAAAATTACCGACACCAACCCTGCTCCATCTAAGCATTGGCATCTACCACCATCAGTGGGATGTGTGGCGCTCACTGTGGACGGATCTTTCTCGGCAGCAAATCCTCTAACCAAATACTAGTAGCTTATACTTCAAAAAAATACTAGTAGCTTATATTGACAGTTTTCTAGGGGTGTACTCTTTTCTGAAAGAAGCACCAATCTATTTTTCTTTATTTGTACACAGTGTCACAACTTTGACCCAAAGGTCCAGTTTACAGTGATTGGCATAGTACTGAGAGACTGATTCTAAGCATGATTTTTATTAGCTGTCACATTGATAGTAAGCATGAGCAGATGGAATATTAGGTTAGTGCGAAGCTTACGTTAAACCCTACGGACGCCATTGAAACGAGGCGAACGTCGAGGGAACCGTGGAGAACGGTGGGGAAGCGATGTCGCGCCATCCGGCCTCCTCTTGTGGTGGGAGAATGAATACTCCTATGGCTCCGGCTGGCTCTGCACCCTCACGAATGGCACACCGTACTCGATTGATTCGTTATCCTCTAGGTGCTCGACCTTCGACCTGTACGCCCACCACCTCCACTTGACTTCACCTCGGGCAAATTTGTCTGCTCCATCGCCCAGAGGAGATACTCGATGAAATCGAAGGACTGCAGCGTGACTGCCGCCGAGGAGAACATCACCGTCGTCTTCCTCTTTCGCATAGATTGCCACATGGCCCTCACCGTCCTTGAAATCTCCCACTCATTGTCAAACCAAGTAAGGATCCCCTTCAACCTGGCTAACTTTGCCTGGTCACCACCGGCGATCTGCCTGATTCGCTACTGCATCATCTCCATAGATGTCCTTTTGAGTGGTCAAGTGCTAGCTTTGGAAGATGGGAGGAGAGAGAAGGTGGTTTTGCAATGGAGATGATGGAGAGGAGAGGAGGTGCTTTTGGAATGGAGAAGAGGCAAAGGAGCGTGCGGCAGCGATTTAGGATTGGATGAGAGGGCCGGCGCGCTATGACTAGATCAAAATCAAAATCAATTTACCCTTCAATTAAGAAAGCGACCGATTTTGGGTCATAATTGACCATGATTAACCACATTAACTAGTCTCCCTTTTATTCTGGGTCATAATTGACCATGATTTTCACAAATAAAATATATGTTATACGTTGCAAAAATAATATAATTTGAAAGTACATTCAAAGACAAACCAAACGATAGAATTTTTGGTGACATGCATTCACATTTTGCTTGTCAAATATAGTATGTGGTCAAACTTTGCCCCAAAATACATAAAACAAAAAAATACTTCCAAGACCAGCGCCGCTCCTCTCCTCTTAAACCACCGCCGCTCCTGTTCTAATCTAAATCCAGCGCCGCTCCTCTCCTCTTCCATTTCAAAACCACCGCCCCTCCTCTCCTGTTCCAATCCCAAACCAGCGTCGCTCCTCTCCTGTTCTAATCCAAAACCAGCGTTGCTCCTCTCCTCTTCCATTCAAAAACCACCGCCGACGAGTGAAGGTGCTGTGGAGAAGTAGATCGATGGAGGAGTACAACCGATACATGAGGGTCGCAGACGGCGACCCTATGAAGCTAGCTAGGATGTTGGAGATATAGTCTTGGTTTGACAACAAGGACCAACTAGCGGCGACGGCGACATCCATGGCCAAATATCTGCAACAGAGCGAAAAGGCGGTGATCCTCCCGAAGGGTGTCACGCGGGAGTAGATAGAGCTGCTCCTCTGGGCCATGGAGCAAACAGATTCACTGAATCCGATCGTGAGGGAGCGGTGGTGGGACTATCGATCCCAGATGGAGCATCCACCAGAGATTGAAGGATCGAGCATCTACAGGGTGCCGTTTGTGAGGGTGTCGTGCCAGAGCGAGCCGGTGGAGTCTTCGTCGACCGAACCCAGCTGCAAGAGGAGAAAAGCAGTTGGCCCGACGATGCTTCCACACCATCCTCTACCTCGCTGTTCACATTGTCTCACGGGGCGGCTGTCTGCCATCGAGGAATAGGAGGGGACTGCCCCCCAGCCCAATAGTTGGGCAGGTTGTGAATTGTCAGGAGGAGCTTAGGGTTGTAAGTATTTGCAGGTTGTGAATTGTGTTTTGTGTTATGTATTTTGATAGTACTTTCAGATATGAATGTCTTTTGAATTTCAGATTTGCGGTATTGAGCATATGAAGTATTTTATGAATTATAGAGATCTATTTTTAGCACTTAAAAATGTTCTTTCATAGGAGTATAAAAGTGCAGACAATGTGATTCTTAGAGAAGAAACTGCAAGTTTCAGTTTTATATAAGAAACTGCAAGTTCGGTTTTAGATAAGAAACTGCAACTTTTAGAGGCAGAGCATTTATATTAAAACGGCCTTGTCAAACAAGGTTAACATCATGTTGAAAGTTTTATTCATGGTCAAAAATGGAACTACCAGCCAGTTAAACATCATGCTGATCAACATTCATGCATAGCACATCTTCATATGATGCACAGTCAAAAAGATATGCTATTTTCAAAATGCCCACACAATGTCGAGTGTGCGAAAAACAGAGAAAACGAGGGACGAAGTTTTGGCAAGTGTAGGACGTGGTGTGCATAGATGACAATGGGGACCCACATGTCAATAATGGCAGAGGCAAAAAATTTGGAGATATTTCCCTGCATCAGGTGGAATCGAACCCGGGCGGAACAGTTGTCGGGTAGTGTCACTTGGCCACCGGGCTAGTTCACTACTTTCGTTACGAATAAGGCACTACCTTGGATGGTCTGATCACCTCGATCATGCGCCTTTGTGCGCTCGTCGCGGTGCCGCTGTCTACCGTTGTGAACACGCTGAACAAACGAGAGGAATCTGGAGAGGACTGTATGTGGAGAGGTGGACAGTCGGGACCCACCGGGTCTATGGCCGTACGCAAGCAAGTGCCTCATCAAAAAACGTCCTCCTAATGCTATACTGACGTTGGGGCCCATGGGTTTTTCAACATAGTAACATTTTTTAGGTGCTTCAATGTAGGAGATAAATTCACAACGAAGCTGTGGAGCTGGCGGGTAGTATCACTTATTATCACTCGGGTAGCAAGTATCCGCTGGGTTTTGGGCCGCCCCGTCTAGGCTTTCTTTTTTCACATGTGCAGCCCACGACATGCCGGTTTGTATTTTTTTAGGGCCGTCATGTATCGACCGGCCTATGGACCTCCCATCCGAGGTTTTATTTTTCCTGAAACATCGGCAGCCCAATTTATGAATATTTTGAAGAAAATGCAGAGGTCTGTTCTATTTTTCTATATAAGAATAAGAATGCGTGGTCCAACTTTTGTTTCCTTTCTAACTATATTATATATATTTAAATTATTTTATATGTTATTATATATTATTGTTCTTGTCATCATATATTTAACAGAAACTTACATATGTAAGAAAACAATATCCCACATCTTATTAACTTATAAAAATAGTTTCTTAACAATAAAATACTGGATTTTTTTGGCAATGAAAATCCTGGTGATTGTGTACAAAAGCTTGGTAAGATTTAAGGACCAATGTAATAATAAATCACTTATTATTTAAATATATTTATAACATAATGCTAAGCCCTTGTTTATTTTTTGATAACATTGTTGCGCCCAACCGAACATTATAATTAGAATCAGCCCAGCAAAATCGTGTATATTGAGAAAGTGCAAATGGCCTGTAATTTTTTAGGAGAAAAATAAATGAGCCGCATGGACGCTACATTATTTGTTCACCCAGCCCAGCAAATGGACTGTAATTCTAAAAAAAGATCAAATTGACTGTAAATTCTGAAAAAATGGGTTGAATATGTGCCACATTTTTGGAGGCCGATGTCGAATTTCGGGTTCCGGCAAAACGCTTGAGGTTCGAACATTGGGGTGCGCACAAAGATCTCTCCCCCTCTCTAGCTCGCACACTCTAGGATCTCACGGCCTAGCTCGATGAACCCAAAGAACACGAGACACAAGATTTATACTAGTCCGGGCCACCGTTGTGGTGTAATACCCTACTCCAATGTGGTGTGGTGGATTGCCTCTTGGGCTGAGGATGAACAGTTACAAGGGAAGAATAGCCTCGCGAGGTGAGGTGTTCTTGTGCTTGCTGAGTTGATGCTCTCTCTCTGTCTCTGATCCGCCCCCCTTGCTATGGTGGTGGCTAGTCCTATTTATAGGGGCCCTGGTTCTCTTCCCAAATATTGAGCGGGAAGGGATCCCACAACGGCCAAATTCGAAGGGGGACAATGTAACACCCCGGATGTAATTTACCTTATATGTACTCCAACTCTTGCCGTTTCCGACGCTAAGTTATTTTATTTCCTCGGGTTCGGGTTTTTGTCTCCGTGTGTTGTTGTCGTTGTCATGCATCTCATATCATGTCATCATGTGCATTGCATTTGCATATGTGTTCGTCTCATGCATCCGAGCATTTTCCCCGTTGTCCGTTTTGCATTCTTTTCGTGTGTGGGGGTTAAACATTTCTGGATTGGACCGAGACTTGCCAAGCGGCCTTGGTTTACTACCGGTAGACCGCCTGTCAAGTTTCGTACCATTTGGACTCCGTTTGATACTCCAACGGTTAACTGAGGGACCGAGAAGGCCTCGTGTGTGTTGCAGCCCAACACCTTTCCAATTTGGCCCAAAACCCACCAAAACCATCTCCATCATCTAGAGCGTTCGATCACGATCACGTGGCCGAAAACCGCACCTCTTTTGGACTCTCCTAGCTCCCTCTATGCCTATAAATAGCCCCTCCTCCGAAATTCACGGTTCTTCTCCCCCGAAACCCTAGATCTGCTCCTCCGCGCAACCGGACGTGTCCGGCCCGCGCCGGACCGCGTCCGCCGCCGCCCACGGCCACTAAGGCATTGACACGTGGTGCCCCGAGCCCCACTTCGCCGCCGCCCGCCGCGGCCCGCGAAGGCCTGCAACCGTCCCCCGCGGCCCGAGCCGCCCCGCGCCCGAGCGCCCGCGCCCCGCCGCCTTCTTCCCCGAGCACGGCCACGTCGCCGGCCGCCGCCGCCCGACGCGCCATCGCCGCCTCCGCGCCGACCGCTCGCCGGCCGGAGCTCCTTACCCCCCTCGTCACCGGCGCCGACCCCGCTCGCCGCCGTTCAGCATCCGGTGCCGACCGGCCTCGCCCTCGCCTTCCCCTCGCCCGGATCCGGCCACCACGACAACTCCGGCGGCCCCGCCCAGCTTCTCCGGCGAGATCCTCCGCCGCATCGGATCGGGCGCGCGTCAGCTACAGTGAAACCCTAGATCTAGTGGTTGACTTCTCCCCCTCTCTCAGTATTTTTTATGCAACTTCGCCGTGCTATATCTCCGCATCCGTAGCTGCATTTTGGGCGTGTAGCATATCAAAATGTTCGTCTCAGAGAGTAAATCATTTCATCTCATCGCATCATTTTCCTTTGATCTCATCTTGATGCCCGAAATGCTGTTGGAAGAGAGCTATTTGAGTTAACTGTCAGATCTGCTGCACCAAATACCTATTTGTCATTTTTGCCATGTTTAATGTGTGCATGATATGCCCCTGAGCTCTACACGAGTTTTGTTATATGCCATGCCATATTTAGAGAGGTGCTATTCCATGTATTTTTGTGACATGTGTGGTGACTAGCACAAGCTTGCAAAGTGGTGCATTCGTTAATGCTGATTTCAAGGACTTAGAATTTCTCTAAGTCCTTGATCTGTTTTTATCAATATGCCATATATTCATGTTGTTTCCTAGTGATCTGTGCCTCTTTTGAGGATGATAAGTCAGGATGATTTGTTAATATTGTGGTGCTCTATCCATCCATGTCTATATTTGCAATTATGGAGCACCCTAGCTTGAGTCAATCGAGCTCTACTTTTGCTATTTCGTAATTCCTGGCAGATTGTCTACTTGTTAGCGATTTTGCCGAGGATGTTGTTGTTGATCCGTGCATGCTATGTTGTTGTTCTTGCCATGTCTAGCTTATACAATGTATATTCTTGATGGGTGTATGCTTATATTGTCATGCCTTGCTCCATAGTGAGTGCATCGAGCTCGTAAACATGCCTACTCGTTAACAGATTTGCATGTTCCAGTTTTTCTCTAAGTCTGAGATTTGATTATGTTTTTGTCATGTTCACATGCTTGCAATTGTATTTTCTGATCCCTTTTGGCTCAAGGTCACTAAGGGACTTTTGTTAAGCTCTTTGAGTATCTCCATGTCATGCCTTCCTTTGCCATGTTAAGTTCCTGTAGCATATAGTTTTCATGCTCCAAAGTGTGCTACCTGATCTGAAATTCCAGGCTTGTGTTAATTTCACTAAGTCTGAAACCTATTTATCAATTGCACTTTTGTCATGCTTGTTTGAACCTGTTAATGATGAATTGGCCGTAGCCCAGTGTTCATCTTTTGTCAAGCATTATGAGTGGATCCCTGCCATGTATTTTGTTGCCATGTTTAAGTGATGTAGCATATTTAACTTGTTGCATTTAGATGGCTACTTGCTGGTTATCGCAGACCGGTGCCATATTTGTTTTGCTTGCCATTTCCAAACCGTGCATCCGATTCCGGCGATCTTTATATCGATTTCAACTGAAATCACCTCACCTTTCCAGTGGCACTCTTGGATTTCCATGTTGAGGCCAGGTTCAATATTTCCTTGTCAAATCTTGCATTTGCATCACATATCGCATCCCGCATAGCATACCATGTTTGCATCATGTTGTTCGAGCATTTGCACGTGGTTGATTGTGTTCCGTTTGCTTGTTTGTCTTGTTTGGGTAGAGCCGGGAGACGATTTCGCTAACGACGAGCCCTCTGAGTTTGCTTTCGAGGATCCAGTCAACTTTGACAACTTTGCAGGGAAGATGATCATACCCTCGAAATCACTTCTATCTTTGCTTGCTAGATGCTCGCTCTTTTGCTATGCCTATGCTACGATGCCTACCACTTGCTTATCATGCCTCCCAAATTGCAATGTCAAACCTCTAACCCACCATGTCCTAGCAAACCGTTGATTGGCTATGTTACCGCTTTGCTCAGCCCCTCTTATAGCGTTGCTAGTTGCAGGTGAAGATTGGAGATCGTTCCTTGTTGGAACCTTGTTTATTTGTTGGGATATCATTATATTATCTTATTATCTTAATGCATCTATATAATTGGTAAAGGGTGGAAGGCTCGGCCTTTTGCCTAGTGTTTTGTTCCACTCTTGCCGCCCTAGTTTCCGTCATATCGGTGTTATGTTCCCGGATTTTGCGTTCCTTACGCGGTTGGGTAATAATGGGAACCCCTTGACAGTTTGCCTTGAATAAAACTCCTCCAGCAATGCCCAACCTTGGTTTTACCATTTGCCACCTAGCCTCTTTTTTCCTTGGGTTTCCGGAGCCCAAGGGTCATCTTATTTAAACCACCCCGGGCCAGTGCTCCTCTGAGTGTTGGTCCAAACTAGAGTCCTGTGCAGCGCCCCCTCGGGAAAACTCGAGGTTTGGTTTTAGTTGTATGTAGCGCTCATCTGAGTGTGCCCTGAGAACGAGATATGTGCAGCTCCTATCGGGATTTGTCGGCACATTCGGGTGGTGTTGCTGGATTTGTTTTAACTTGTCGAAGTTGTCTTGTAGAACTAGGATGCCGAGTCTGATCGGAATGTCTCGGCAGAAGGTATATCCTTTGTTGACCATGAGAGCTTGTCATGGGCTAAGTTGGGACTCCCTTGCAGGGATTTGAACTTTCGAAAGCCGTGCCCGCGGTTATGGGCAGATGGGAATTTGTTAATGTCCGGTTGTAGATAACTTGAACCTTAACTTAATTAAAATGAATCAACCGTGTGTGTAACCGTGATGGTCTCTTCTCAGCGGAGTCCGGGAAGTGAACACGGTGTTGGAGTAATGTTTGTCGTAGGTTGTTCTCTAGTTCTTCGTTCGTGCTTTGCCTTCTCTTCTCGCTCTCTTTTGCGAACAGGTTAGCCACCAAATATGCTAGTCGCTTGCTGCAGCTCCACATATTACATTGCCTTTCCTATAAGCTTAAATAGTCTTGATCGCGAGGGTGCGAGATTGCTGAGTCCCCGTGGCTCACAGATTACTTCCAAACCAGATGCAGGGCCCGATGACTCCGTTCCAGATGATGCGCTTGAGCTCAAGTGGGAGTTTGACGAAGACTCACGCCGTTACTATGTGTCTTTCCCTGATGATCAGTAGTGGAGCCTAGTTGGGGCGATCGGGACCGTGTCGCATGTTGGGGTTGATCTTTTATTTTGGTACTGTAGTCGGACCATGAGTGTATTGGATGATGTAATGTTATTTATGTACTTTGTGTGACGTGGCGAGTGTAAGCCAACTATGTACCTTTCCCCTTATTATCTATTTACATGGGTTGTTGTGAAGATTACCTTACTTGCGACATTTCTTTCAATGCGGTTATGCCTCTAAGTCGTGCTTCGACACGTAGGAGATATAGCCGCATCGAGGGTGTTACAAGTTGGTATCAGAGCCTTCCCCAACCTTAGGAGCCCCCACTGCTTGATCGAATTAGCTGACAAGTTGAGCCTAGAAAAATGTTTTGAGTCATTTAGGAATTATATATCGGAGAGTTTAGGAATTATTTTTACTCCTCAGTCCCTTCATCGCTCTGGTAAGGCATCCTGACGTTGAGTTTTGACTCTTCTCTTCTCGAATTTCACTAAAAAAATTAGGATCACGCAGGTATCTTGGAATCGTTCCGATCGATTTGTGACGAGAACATTGTTCTTGGTGCCTCCTGTCATTTAGGGGTTGTGGCAGTGTCCCGGGGAGTTGAGCTCTAAGGTGTTGTCGTCACAATTTTATCGTTGGAATTCTGGAATACCTGAGTTTAGTTCGCCGACATCGAAAATCTCTTTTATGCAGTTGTTGGTGAGATAACCTCGATGCCACCCAGTACTGGGGCGGGAGTTCGGGAGTATTGCCATAACTTGTATAACGGATGCTTTTCGAAGGTTGAGGTAGACGATTTCCGAAGTTTTTCTCGGTTATGTGTTGAAGGATGGATACAGCTGGATGTAGGATTTGCTAGATTTGGGTGAGATGTTATGCTTCCCCTGTATCCCCAACACCTGATTGCATAACCGGAAAGGTTCGGGAGTTTCATAGGTGGGAATTCTTGTAGCTCTAGTTCTTCTTCCACGGATATTTGGTTTGAGATTGGGTGATCCTTACCGAGTATTCGTTCTTGTTACGTACCTTGTTGATTTTATTCCTCTAACTAAATTCTAAGTGGCTTCTCAATTTATGGATATGTGACCATTTCAATTAGAATGCATTCGTTCATTTTGTTCGGATGTGGAGGCTATATGTTGCAATTTCTACCCGTTTGGTTCAGCTTTAATATTTATCTATCAGTGTGCTAATGGATGTCAACCTGCTCAGGATGGCTCCTCCAACGCGCACGACTCTGAATCCTGATCCGCCACCACCACCTCCTCCTCCGGAGGCCTGGCAAGCTGTGATGGCCGCTACCAATGCAAACACGCAGTTGATCATGCAAATTCTTCAAGAGCGCAACCAAGCGAACCAAGGCAACCAAGGCAACCAGGGCAACAATCAGAACCACTATGCTACACTCAACCAGTTCCTTGCTAACCAGCCAAAGACCTTCAGCAATTGTGTTGTGGCAACTGACGCTGATGATTGGCTCGTGGACTTGTGCAAGCATTTTGAGTGCAGTAACGTTAGGCCTGAGGACTTTGTCAAGTTCGCTTCCTTCCAACTCAAAGACCAAGCTGTAGAATGGTTTCGGCAGTACAAAGCTTCCAAAGGAGGCCATGTGATTACCTGGGATGAATTCCGTCAAGACTTCAAAGCTCATCATATTCCTCAGAGCGTGGTTGAAAGCAAGCGTGAGGAATTCCGCAACCTGAAGCAAGGCACTATGTCTGTCTATGATTACAACAAGATGTTTCAGAAGCTCACCCGCTTTGCTAAGCAGGACATCCCTGACGAGAAGAGCATGATATACCAGTTTAGGGGTGGTCTCAGAGAAGGCTTATCAAGAGGCTGCTCAACTGAAGTGTGATGCCTCCAAGAAGTGAGTCAGAGATGCTACTCCTTCTTCCTCAACTCAAGTGGTAAGCAGCAAAAGTATTGGCTTCCTCCTCCTCTGTTCCGTCAGCCGCATCAACAGAAGAGCAAAGGTGGCAGTGGATCTTCCCACCCACCCAACCCTGGCTTTTAGAACAAGACTTCGTCTCAAGCTCCAAGATCGAGTGCTCCATATCACCGTCCGCTTTCAGAGGTCACGTGCAACAAGTTCCAACAGAAGGGTCACTATGCCAACAAATGCTTCAATCAGAGGTGTCTCCCTCCTCCTCCTCCTCCTGTGAGATCGGCAAGTACAGTTGTGGTCAAGCATAATCCCAAGTATGCCAAGGTCAACATGGTGAATGCAGCTTAGGCAGAGGACTCGTCAGATGTCATCATGGGTAACCTTCCTATTAACGATGTTCCTACAAGAGTTCTTTTTGACACTGGTGCATCGCATTGTTTCATTTCCAAACCTTTTGCAACAAAGTATGAGTGCGATTATCAGTATCTGCAAAGTTCCTTGCAAATCGTGTCACCGAGCAAGCAAATGACAGCTAATACCTGTGTCCCGGATGTTTCTATCACGTTGGGCGACTACAAATTTCTAGCTTCTCCTATTGTTCTGGGTGACTCGGATATCGATCTTATTCTCGGAATGGATTGGCTTTCTAAGCATAAGGTGCATCTTGATTCTGCTGCCAGGCAGATTCAATTGACTCATTCGTCTGAGGATGTAATTGTTTTTGCCGCTCATGATGATACAATCCATTTGTTTTCTCTCAATGAGAAGGGTGAACTGGATGCCATCTCTCAAATTCCAGTCGTTTGCAAATATCAAGACGTCTTTCTAGAAGAGCTTCCAGGAATGCCTCCGCACCGGCCAGTTGAATTCGTCATCGATCTTGAGCCTAACACGGAACCGGTTTGCAAGCGTCCTTACAAGCTCGGACCTAAAGAGTTGAAGGAGCTGAAGAAGCAACTCGATATTCAAGAGGGAATGGGTCTCATCAAACCTAGTTCTTCTCTGTGGGGTTGTGGAGTACTTTTTGTGAAGAAGAAGGATGGAACGGACCGACTTTGTGTTGACTACCGTCCATTAAACAAGAAGACTATCAAGAACAAGTACCCACTTCCCAACATCAATGAGCTGTTTGAATAACTCAAAGGTGCCCAAGTATTCTCCAAGCTTGATCTCCGTATGGGTTATCATCAGATTCGAATCCGTGAGCAAGATATTCCCAAGACGGCTTTCAGAACAAGCTATGGTTCATATGAATACACTGTCATGTCTTTTGGCCTCGTCAACGCTCCTCCGACTTTCTCTCGCATGATGAACTTCATCTTCAACATCTACACAAATGACTTCGTTTTGGTCTATCTCGACGACATTCTAGTGTTTTCGAAGAACAAGGAAGATCATGCCAAGCACTTGCGTTTGGTGCTCGATAAGCTCAGGGAACATCAGTTCTACGCCAAGTCCTCAAAGTGCGAGTTTTGGCTCGATGAGGTTCTTTATCTTGGGCATATCATCGCTGCTAAGGGCATTGCGGTGAATCCTGAGAAGGTGTCTGGAATTGTGAATTGGGAACCACCTCAGAACGTGAAGCAACTCCGTAGCTTCCTCGGTCTCGCAAGCTACTATCGAAGGTTCGTTGAGAACTTTTCAAAGATCGCGAAGCCTCTTTCAAACCTTCTCCAGAAACATGTCAAGTACGTTTGGTCTATGGAATGTGACACTGCTTTCAACACTTTGAAAGATAAATTGGTCACTGCTCCAGTTCTAACTCCTCCTGATGAATCCAAACCGTTCGAGGTCTTCTGCGATGCCTCTCTTCAAGGTCTTGGTGCAGTGTTGATGCAAGAGAAGAAAGTTGTGGCTTATACCTCTCGCCAGTTGAAGCCCAACGAGAAGAACTACCCCACTCATGACCTCGAGTTGGCGGTAGTTGTGCATGCTCTTTTGACTTGGAGACATCTCTTATTGGGAAGGAAAGTGGACATCTTCACTGACCAAAAGAGTCTCAAGTACATCTTCACTCAGCCTAATCTCAACCTCAGGCAGACTCGTTGGGTCGAAATGATTCAAGACTATAATCCGAGTATCGAGTATACTCCAGGCAAGGCCAATGTGATTGCTGACGCATTGAGCAGGAAGGCTTACTGCAACAGTCTGATTATCAAGCCTTACCAACCCGAGCTTTGTGAAGCTTTCCGCAGACTCAATTTGCAAGTTGTTCCTCAAGGTTTCCTCGCCAACCTTCAAGTCTCTCCTACTTTGGAAGACCAGATTCGCGAGGCTCAACTTCTTGATGCTATGGTTAAGAAGGTGAAGATTGGGATTGCCAAGAGTCAACCCAAGTACAAGTGCTACCGCCTTGATGACAAGGATACTCTCTTCTTCGAGGATCGTATTGTTGTGCCTAAAGGTGACCTTCGTAAAGTTATCATGAATGAGGCTCACAATTCACTCCTCTCCATCCACCCTGGGAGTACGAAGATGTATCAGGACCTCAAGAAGGCTTATTGGTGGACTTGAATGAAGCGCGAGATTGCTAAGTTCGTGAATGAATGTGATGTATGTAGAAGAGTGAAGGCAGAACACCAAAGGCCAGCTGGTCTCCTCCAACCTCTTGTCATTCCAGAATGGAAGTTTGACCACATTGAGATGGACTTCGTGACTGGGTTTCCAAAGTCCAAGCGTGGCAATGATGCTATATTCGTTGTCATCGACAAACTCACTAAAGTGGCTCACTTTCTGCCTATCAAAGAGTCTATCACTGCAGCTCAATTGGCGGAGCTGTATACCTCTCGGATTGTCTCTCTGCACGGTATTCCACAGGTGATCTCTTCAGACCGTGGCAGCATCTTTACCTCCAAGTTTTGGGATTCTTTTCAAAAGGCCATGGGCACCAACATCCGTTTTAGCACAGCTTTCCATCCTCAAACTAGCGGTCAAGTCGAGCGTGTCAATCAGATTCTCGAAGATATGCTCAGGGCTTGTGTGATCTCCTTCGGCATGAAGTGGGAAGATTGTCTTCCATATGCCGAATTCTCCTACAACAACAGTTTTCAAGCAAGTTCGGGCAAGGCCCCATTCGAAATTCTGTATGGCAGGAAGTGCCGTACTCCTCTCAACTGGTCAGAAAACCGGTGAACGTCAACTTCTTGGAAATGACTTGATCACAGAGGCAGAGGAAATGTGCAAAGTCATTCGTGATAACCTCAAAGTAGCGCAATCGCGCCATAAGAGCTACTATGATAGTAAGCACTGTGATTTGGCTTTTGAGATCGGAAGCCATGTGTACCTCCGTGTCTCTCCTATGAAAGGTACTCGTCGCTTCGGTATCAAAGGGAAGCTTGCCCCTAGATACATGGGTCCTTTCAAAATCATCAGCAAGAGAGGCGATCTCGCCTATCAACTCGAGCTTCCTTCAAACTTTGCAAATGTGCACGACGTGTTCAATGTCTCTCAGCTCCGCAAGTGCTTCAAGACTCCTGACTGCACCGTCAACTTCGAAGACATTGATCTCCAAGAAGATCTCTCTTATCGTGAGCACCCCGTGGCTATTCTTGAAGAGACTGAACGCAAGACTCTCAATAAGTCAATTAAATTCCTCAAAGTCAACTGGTCACACCATTCCAACCGTCAAGCCACCTGGGAATGCGAGGATCACCTCCGTTCTAAGTACCCGGTGTTTTTCTAGTCCTAGATCTCGGGACGAGATCCTTTCGTAGTGGTGGAGTGTTGTAACACCCCGGATGTAATTTACCTTATATGTACTCCAACTCTTGCCGTTTCCGGCGCTAAGTTATTTTATTTCCCCGGGTTCGGGTTTTTGTCTCTGTGTGTTGTTGTCGTTGTCATGCATCACATATCATGTCATCATGTGCATTGCATTTGCATACGTGTTCGTCTCATGCATCCGAGCATTTTCCCCGTTGTCCGTTTTGCATTCCGGCGCTCCTATCCCCTCTGGTGGTCCTTTCTACCTTCTTTTCGTGTGTGGGGTTTAAACATTTCCGGATTGGACCGAGACTTACCAAGCGGCCTTGGTTTACTACCGGTAGACCGTCTGTCAAGTTTCGTACCATTTGGACTCCGTTTGATACTACAACGGTTAACCGAGGGACCGAGAAGGCCTCGTGTGTGTTGCAGCCCAACACCTTTCCAATTTGGCCCAAAACCCACCAAAACCCTCTCCATCATCTAGATCGTTCGATCACGATCGCGTGGCCGAAAACCGCACCTCTTTTGGACTCTCCTAGCTCCCTCTACGCCTATAAATAGCCCCTCCTCCGAAATTCACGGTTCTTCTCCCCCGAAACCCTAGATCCGCTCCTCCGCGCAACCGGGCGTGTCCGGCCCGCGCCGGACCGCGTCCACCGCCACCCGCGGCCACTGAGGTGTTGACACGTGGTGCCCCGAGCCCCACTTCGCCGCCGCCCGCCATGGCCCGCGAAGGCCCGCAACCGGCCCCCGCGGCCCGAGCCGCCCCGCGCCCGAGCGCCCGCGCCCCGCCGCCTTCTTCCCCGAGCATGGCCACATCGCCGGCCGCCGCCGCCCAACGCGCCATCGCCGCCTCCGTGCCGACCACTCGCCGGCCGGAGCTCCTCGCCCCCCTCGTCGCCGGCACCGACCCCTCTCACCGCCGTTCAGCATCCGGTGCCGACCGGCCTCGCCCTCACCTTCCCCTCGCCTGGATCCGGCCACCACAACAACTCCGGCGGCCCCGCGCAGCTTCTCCGGCGAGACCCACCGCTGCATCGGATCGGGCGCGCGTTAGCTACAGTGAAACCCTAGATCTAGCGGTTGACTTCTCCCCCTCTCTCAGTATTTTTATGCAACTTCGTCATGCTATATCTCCGCATCCATAGCTCCGTTTTGGGCGTGTAGCATATCAAAATGTTCGCCTCAGAGAATACATCATTTCATCTCATTGCATCATTTTCATTTGAGCTCATCTTGATGCCCTAAATGCTGTTGGAAGAGAGCTATTTGAGTTAACTGTCAGATCTGCTGCACCAAATAGCTATTTGTCATTTTTGCCATGTTTAATGTGTGCATGATATGCCCCTGAGCTCTACATGAGTTTTGTTATATGCCATGCCATATTTACAGAGGTGCTATACATGTATTTTTGTGACATGTGTGGTGACTAGCACAAGCTTGCAAAGTGGTGCATTCACTAATGCTGATTTCAGGGACTTAGAATTTCTCTAAGTCCTTGATCTGTTTTTATCAATATGCCATATGTTCATGTTGTTTCCTAGTGATCCGTGCCTCTTTTGAGGATGATCAGTAAGGATGATTTGGTAAAATTGTGGTTCTCTATCCATCCATGTCTCTGTTTGCAATTATGGAGCACCCTAGCTTGAGTCAATCGAGCTCTACTTTTGCTATTTCGTAATTCCTGGCAGATTGTCTACTTGTTAGCGATTTTGCCGAGGATGTTGTTGTTGATCCGTGCATGCTATGTTGTTGTTCTTGCCATGTCTAGCTTATACAATGTGTATTCCTGATGGTTGTATTCTTAGATTGTCATGCCTTGCTCCGTAGTTAGTGCATCGAGCTCGTAAACATGCCTACTCGTTAACAGATTTGCATGTTCCAGTTTTTCTCTAAGTCTGAGATCTGATTATGTTTTTGCCATGTTCAGATGCTTGCAATTGTATTTTCTGATCCATTTTGGCTCAAGGTCACTAAGGGACTTCTGTTAAGATCTTTGAGTAGCTCCATGTCATGCCTTTATTTGCCATGTTAAGTTCCTGTAGCATATAGATTTCATGCTCCAAAGTGTGCTACCTGATCTGAAATTTCAGGCTTGTGTTAATTTCACTAAGTCTGAAACCTGTTTATCAATTGCACTTTTCCCATGCTTGTTTGAACCTTTTAATGGATGAATTGGCCGTAGCTCAGTGTTCATCTTTTGTCAAGCACTATGAGTGGATCACTCCCATATATATTTTTGCCATGTTAAGTGTTGTAGCATATTTAACTTGTTACATTTAGATAGCTACTTGCTGGTTATCGCAGACCGGTGCCATATTTGTTTTGCTTGCCATTTCCAAACCGTGCATCCGATTCTGGCGATCTTTATATCGATTTCAACCGAAATCACCTCACCTTTCCAGTGGCACTCTTGGATTTCCAAGTTGAGGCCAGGTTCAATCATTCCTTGTCAAAACTTGCATATGCATCACATATCGCATCCCACATAGCATACCATGTTTGCATCATGTTGTTCGAGCATTTGCACGTGGTTGATTGTGTTCCTTTTGCTTGTTTGTCTTGTTTGGGTAGAGCCGGGAGACGAGTTCGCTAACGAGGAGCCCGTTGAGTTTGTTTTCGAGGATCCAGTCAACTCTAACAACTTTGCAGGCAAGATGATCATACCCTCGAAATCACTTCTATCTTTGCTTGCTAGATGCTCGCTCTTTTGCTATGCCTATGCTATGATGCTTAACACTTGCTTATCATGCCTCTCAAATTTCCATGTCAAACCTCTAACCCACCATGTCCTAGCAAACCGTTGATTGGCTATGTTACCGCTTTGCTCAGCCCCTCTTATAGCGTTGCTAGTTGCAGGTGAAGATTGGAGATCGTTCCTTGTTGGAACCTTGTTTATTTGTTGGGATATCATTATATTATCTTGTTATCTTAATGCATCTATATACTTGGTAAAGGGTGGAAGGCTCGGCCTTTTACCTAGTGTTTTGTTCCACTCTTGTCGCCCTAGTTTCCGTCATATCGGTGTTATGTTCCCGGATTTTGCGTTCCTTACGCGGTTGGGTAATAATGGGAACCCCTTGACAGTTCGCCTTGAATAAAACTCCTCCAGCAATGCCCAATCCTGGTTTTACCATTTGCCACCTAGCCTCTTTTTCCCTTGGGTTTCCGGAGCCCAAGGGTCATCTTATTTAAACCACCCCGGGCCAGTGCTCCTCTGAGTGTTGGTCCAGACTAGAGTCCTATGCAGCGCCCCCTCGGGGAAACTCGAGGTTTGGTTTTAGTTGTATGGAGCGCTCATCTGAGTGTGCCCTGAGAACGAGATATGTGCAGCTCCTATCGGGATTTGTCGGCACATTCGGGTGGTGTTGCTGGATTTGTTTTAACTTGTCGAAGTTGTCTTGTAGAACCGGGATGCCGAGTCTGATCGGAATGTCTCGGGAGAAGGTATATCCTTCATTGACCATGAGAGCTTGTCATGGGCTAAGTTGGGACTCCCCTGCAGGGATTTGAACTTTCGAAAGCCGTGCCCGCGGTTATGGGCAGATGGGAATTTGTTAATGTCCGGTTGTAGATAACTTGAACCTTAACTTAATTAAAATGAATCAGCTGCGTGTGTAACCGTGATGGTCTCTTCTTGGCGGAGTCCGGGAAGTGAACACGGTGTTGGAGTAATGTTTGTCGTAGGTTGTTCTCTAGTTCTTCGTTCGTGCTTTGCCTTCTCTTCTCGCTCCCTTTTGCGAATAGCTTAAATAGTCTTGATCGTGAGGGTGCGAGATTGCTGAGTCCCCGTGGCTCACAGATTACTTCCAAACCAGATGCAGGGCCCGATGACTCCGTTCCAGATGATTTGCTTGAGCTCAAGTGGGTGTTCGACGAACACTCACGCCGTTACTATGTGTCTTTCCCTGATGATCAGTATTGGAGGCCAGTTGGGGCGATCGGGACCGTGTCGCATGTTGGGGTTGATCTTTTATTTTGGTACCGTAGTAGGACCATGAGTGTATTGGATGATGTAATGTTATTTATGTACTTTGTGTGACGTGGCGAGTGTAAGCCAACTATGTACCTTTCCCCTTATTATCTATTTACATGGGTTGTTGTGAAGATTACCTTACTTACGACATTGCTTTCAATGCGGTTATGCCTCTAAGTCATGCTTCCACACGTAGGAGATATAGCCGCATCGAGGGCGTTACAGACAACTAGTACAAGCTATCCAGACAAAAGTAGTCTTCGCCTGCCAAAGGCTCTGGTGGTGACCGTCTTGGGCTCCACGGTGACCTCCGTCCTGTCGTCCTGCTGGTCTTGATCTTGTTGCACCGATATGGAAACCTTTGCCTGATGCCTCGGGACTCCTCGCCTGCGCTTGCCCCTTTAGCACCAAAGAGGAAACAAAGACACTGCACGCGCTGGCACCCGCCTGGCTCCAGTCGTCATGGCTTGCATCATAGAAACCTCGCGAGGTGTCCTTCTCCTTGATCTCTCCAACCCTCGCAAACCAGCATGGTGAGGCCGCCCCTGGGTAGGTCTTGCATCGTCCGCCTCGCGAGGCTTGGCCCCTCGCGAGGGTCTTGAGTGTTTGCTGGTGAAGATGGTCCGTACAGGGCCGCTGGTGGAGCCACCGTGCGGGCCGCAGGCAGGCAAGTCTGGGGACCCCCATTCCCAGAACGCCCATAGTAGCCCTCGGGCCCAAGGCGCGCTCGGGCTTGGCTTCGAGGTGAAGCCAAAGGGCAAGTGCGGGGCGTCGCGGGCCCCAACAGCCAGTGGCCCCGCTTGACACATGTCGATTGATTGGACGTGGGCGTCTTCGCTTCCCCACGCCGCCTCGGCAACTGCCCGACTTGACGAGTCCTTGCTGCATGCTGAAAAAGATCATTATTACCATATATCATGGAGGCCAGCGCTTGGCCTCCCCTTGGCAATAAAAGGGAAGGGGGCGGAGCCCCCATCACCCATCTCTTCCTTTTCTTCTCCCACTTCTTCTTATTCCTTGCTTCTTTGCCTGCAACGACACCCATGGCGCCTGCGAAGAGGCTCTCGGCTGCGGAGAAAGGGAAGGCTCGCCTGGAGGGGACCGGCTCACCGCCGCCCAAAAGGGGGCGCGGCCGTCCCCACAAGCACGATGTGACCCCCGCCGTGGCCCCTCGTGGCCGCGGTGGCGCCTTCGCGTGGTGGTGGCCGCCCGAGTCGTGGGGGCCCTGTCGATGAAATGAGGCGCGCCATGGTCACGCGGTCGTCCAGGCCATGCTTCCACTCTGGGGAAGTGCTGCTGGAGTTCATCGTGTGGTCAGAGAACCTGGCCGGCACTTGGCTTCACCTCCCACACTTCTTTGTCGGTGAGCTGCCAGCCACTGGTGCAGGCGGTCTTTGGCTGCAGGCGAACGACTACTGCAGGAAGGCTTCTTGGGTTGCGGTCGAGGTCTCCGACGTAGGCAACGCAGTCCTGGCTCGCGGCAGGCAGACGTTCGCCCGCGCGCGTGGACTGGGCAAGCGGTGTGCCCTCCACTTCAAGTACGACGGTGACGCGACCTTCTTCATGAGGGTATTTAGGGAAGATGGTCGCCGCGTCGGGTGCTTCCCTGAGGACAACAACGACGACGAGGTGCTCGGCCTTGGTGATGTCTGCGACGAGAGTGACGACGGGCCCGCCCTCGGTGCCGGCCATGTCTCGTCCAGCTACGGTGACTCTTCTTCCCGCGACAGCTCCAGCAGCGGCGGTTACGACCAGCCGCCACGCCGCCGCGCCCACTTTGAAAGTAGCAGCGTGTCGTCTCGTCGCCGCGCTCCGGTGAAGCACGAGGAGGGGTCTGGCTGAGCTCAGGAGAACGCCATGGGCCCGTCCTCACGACCTACCGTGGGAGCACGTTCCGCTTTTGTTTAGTTCTTCCTTTCCTTCCTGCATTAGAGAGAGACAAGTATGGGGCCCTGCTAGGGCGTGCGACAATTATGATTTCTAAGTGGCTGTGCTATGTTTATCATTCCTGTGTTGTCTTGCAGCGTCATGTTTTATGTATGCGCGTAGGAATAACTTAGCTTGATGCGCCTGAAGTAGGTTCTGCCTCATGAGATGTGCATTCCCCAATGCCTGACAAGGCCTCCTATGCTCGGAAGGTGCCTGAGAACTGCAAAAATTCATTAGGGAATCCTTATTCTTCCGGATCCTAGCCGCAGGCACTGCCGACCGTAACCCAGTGCTTCGCATCATGGTACCCGGGGGGCACGGATTGAGAGGGGTGCGCTAGCTTGCGAGCTCAAGCGAGGGTGCCTTGCAAAAGACAAGAAAATGAAAACGCTCACGAGGGCGCCTGTCCAGCCCCCTCGCAAGGCACGTGAGGGAGAGAACGGGTCAAAAATGAGGAACTGAGGGCAGAAAAGGAGGCAACAAGGACAATGGAACCAGGCCAGCAAGGAACACCAGAAAGCAAATTCTCACTTAAAAGAGGGGGCAAACCAACTGCGGAAAGCAAATGAAAAGCCGCGTCCAGCACCTAGTCTAGTCTTCTTGTCTTCTCACCAGCGCGGAGCTAAGTGCTGCCACTAAGCGTGGGAGGGAGCCCCCGAGGCCCGAGGGTGGCACTCCCGAGACTCCGGGGCGTGTACAGCCCCACTTATTATTACGTGAGAGTGTCACGAGCGGAGATTCTTCACAGGCACTGGGCCTTGTTTCACAGGCACCGGGCCATGCTTCATGGGTAGAACTTCCGGAGGTGCTGGATTTTCTAGGCGTTCTAGATGGGGATCCTGTCCTACGTCTCCAGGCGCGCGGCGCCAGGCCTGAAGATATGGGCGACCCGAAACGGGCCCTCCCACATGGGCGAGAGCTTGTGCAGCCCTTCCCTGGAGAGCACCTGCCTCAGGACAAGATCACCCACCTCGAGCGTCCTGGAGCGGATGCTACGGCAGTGGTACCGCCGCAGCGCCTGCTGGTACCTCGCAGCTCGGAGCAAGGCTTCACGGAGGCGTTCCTCCCCCTGCACGAGATCCATCCCTCGCATGGCGTCCTATTGCGTTTCATCAAACATCAGGACCCGCGCGGAGCGATGCCTGGCCTCATGTGGGAGAACCGCTTCTGCTCCATAGACGAGGAAGAACGGGGTCTCGCCTGTCGGCCTGGTGGCGGTGGTGCGGATGGACCACAACATAGACTGGATCTCATCATGCCAGCCCCTGCCGCAGACCTCGAGCTTCTACTTGAAGGTCCTTGTCTTGAGACCCCTCAGGACCTCCGCGTTGGCACGTTCAGCCTGGTCGTTGCTCCTGGGGTGCGCCATGGTGGCCTAGCAGATCTACGTTCCAAGATTAGCACAATATGTTTTGAAGAGATTGCTAGTGGATTGTGAGACGTTGTCGGTGATGATGCGATTAGGGACCCCAAATCGGCTTACGAGGCCCTTGATGAACTTGACTTCTGACCCAACTGGGATGGTGCGGACAGCTTCCACTTCCGCCCACTTGATGAATTTGTCAATGGCGACGTAGAGGTGGAGGTAACCTCCAGGCGCTCGAGGGAACGGGCCCAGGATATCCAGCCCCCAGACCACGAACGGCCATGAGAGCGGGATAGTCTGGAGGCCCTGAGCCGGCTGGTGGATCTGCTTGGCGTGGAACTGGCAGGCCCCATAGGATTTCACCAGCTCGGTTGCGTCGGGGAGTGACGTGGGCTAGTAGAACCCGCTGCGGAAAGCCTTGCCGACTAGGGTGCACGACGAAGAGTGGTGCCCGCAGTCTCCACCATGTATGTCTGCCAGCAACTCTTTCCCATGTTCCCTGGAAATGCATCATAGAGAAACATCATTTGGCCGCTTCCTGTATAGCTCACCATCCTGAATGCAGTATGCCGTAGCCTGCCGGGCCACGCGCTCCGCATCTTCCTCCTTCTCCAGCAACGTGCCTTTCGTCAGGTACGCCCTGAACTCCTCGGTCTAGCACCCTTCCTGAGGCTCGAGCGCTAAGAGAAGGTGTGCTCCTGAAGTCGGGCCACAGGCGGGGGCTCCCGAGGCTGGTGGCTGGGGGAGCTCCTCCTGAGATGGTGTCGGCTCCGCAGGCGGAGGTTCTGCCAAAGGCTTGAAGAGCCGCTCCTCGAAGACGCCAGGCTCTTGGGGCAGCCGCTTGGATGCTCTTCTGGTGATGTCGTTGGCCTCTTTGTTGGTGCCACAAGGCACATGCTGTAGCTCTAGGCCCAGGAACTGCTTCTCCATTTTGCGCACCTCCGCGAGGTATGCCTCCATGTGCTCATCCTTTGGCTCGTAGACCTTGTTGGAGAAGTTGACGAGGAGCTGCAAGTCTCCCTTGACGGTGAGGCGTTTCACCCCTAGGGCCACCGCCGCTTTGAGGCCGGCGATGAGACCCTCGTACTGTGCGATGTTGTTGGAGACCTTCTCGCCCTACTGGAAGCAGAGCTCCACGGCGTAGTAAAGCTTGTCCTGAGTTGGCGAGATGAGCACAGCTCCAGCCACCGCGCCCTGACGTGCAAATGTGCCATCGAAGTACATGAGCCAACCATCTGGCGCTTCACCTCCTGGTGAGAGGGATTGGTTCTCGCCTGCTTCAAACTCCGGGGTGTCGGTCCAGTCTGCCAGGAAGTCGGCGAGTGCAGCCCCCTTGATGACTATGGTTGTGCTGAACTCCAGATCAAACGCTTGTAGCTCGATATTCCACTCGGTGACCCATCCCGCAAAATTGGGGCTTCTGAGCACTCTATCCAATGGGTAAGCTGAAACGACCTTGATGGGGTGACCTTGGAAGTAGTGGCGCAGCTTGCGCGAGGGCACCAAGAGCGCGAGCAAGAGCTTCTAAGGCATGGGGTATCGCGCCCTCGCATCTCGCAGGACCGTGCTGATGAAGTGCACTGGGTGCTCGACAAGGGTGGGAGAGCTAACGGAGTTTTTGGCTCCCGGGGACTGGAGTGTTTCTTGTGGGTTTCTAGCTCCTGGGGCTTGATGACTGGTCGGGGCAGCCGCTGTCTCAGGAGCATCGCCTTGGTGCTGAGCTGCCTCATCCTGCTTGGCGACTCCACTTGGCGGGTCCTCGACCTCGTGCCCCTCCCTGAGGGCCACCAGCGCCGTGCTGGTGGAGTGGGGTGTGTAGACAGGTAGAGTACCAAGGGCTCGCGAGGACGAGGTGAAAGTGCAACTATCCCTGGGTGGTTTTGGTAATTCCTAACAACATATAGCTCATTGAGCTAACATTATTCCAAGATTAATATTTCAGGAGAAGCTCAATGAATGGCATGGCATGGATGAGGAAAGTGGATCCCTCAAAATTCTAAGGACAAAAAGTTTGGCTCAAGCTTGAAGCTCAAGACTCTACATTTTATATTTTAGTGATCCAAGATCACATTGAGTCTATAGGAAAAGCCAATACTATCAAGGAGGGACGAGGTGTTGCTTAATGGCTTGCTTGCTCAAAATGCTTAGTGATATGCTCCAAAATCCTCAACTACCTTCCCACATCAACATATGACCTAAACCAAAAGTCAAACTTGGCCCCACCGATTCTTTTTATCCGGCGCCACCGAGTTTCAAATGTCATAGCCACTGCCACAAACCCTAGGCAAATCGGTCTCACCGATAGGGATCTCGGTCTCATCGAGATGGGATTGTAATCTCTCGGTTTCCCTTTGTAACGTTTCGGTCTTACCGAGATGAGCGATCGGTCCCACTGAGATTGCAATGTAAACTCTCTGTTTCCCTTTTGTAACACTTCGGTCTCACCGAGATGAGCGAATCGGTCCCACCGAGTTTACCTGACCAACTCTCTGGTTAGCTTATTACCAAAATTGGTCCAACCAAGTTTGTGTAATCGGTCACACCGAGATTACGTTATGCCCTAACCTAACCATATCGGTCCTACCAACTTGCATCTTAGTCCCACCGAAATCCTAACGGTCACTAGGTTTGTTGAATCGGTCCGACCGAGTTTAACCATTCGGTCCCACCGAGTTTGGCAAATTGTGTGTAACGGTTAGATTTTGTGTGGATGCTATATATACCCCTCCACCCACTCTTCATTCATGGAGAGAGCCATCAGAACATACCTACACTTCCAATACACATTTTCTGAGAGAGAACCACCTGCACTTGTGTTGAGGTCAAGATATTCCATTCCAACCATATGAATCTTGATCTCTAGCCTTCCCCAAGTTGCTTTCCACTCAAATCTTCTTTCCACCAAATCCATATCCTGTGAGAGAGAGTTGAGTGTTGGGGAGACTATCATTTGAAGCACAAGAGCAAGGAGTTCATCATCAACACACCATTTGTTACTTCTTGGAGAGTGGTGTCTCCTAGATTGGCTAGGTGTCACTTGGGAGCCTTCGACAAGATTGTGGAGTTGAACCAAGGAGTTTGTAAGGGCAAGGAGATCGCCTACTTCGTGAAGATCTACCGCTAGTGAGGCAAGTCCTTCGTGGGCGACGGCCGTGATGGAATAGACAAGGTTGCTTCTTCGTGGACCCTTCGTGGGTGGAGCCCTCCATGGACTCGCGCAACCGTTACCCTCCGTGGGTTGAAGTCTCCATCAACGTGGATGTACGATAGCACCACCTATCGGAACCACGACAAAAACATCCGTGTCTCCAATTGCGTTTGAATCCTCCAAACCCTCCTCTTTACATTCTTGCAAGTTGCATGCTTTACTTTCAGCTGCTCATATACTCTTTTGCATGCTTGCTTGAATTGTGTGGAGATTGCTTGACTTGTGCTAAGATAGCTAAAATCTGCCAAGAACTAAAATTGGGAAAAGGCTAGATTTTTATTTGGTCAAGTAGTCTAATCACCCCCCCCTCTAGACATACTTTCGATCCTACAAGTGGTATCAGAGCTTTGGTGTCCATTTGCTTTGATTTCCATAGCTTTTGGCGGTCATAGCCTTGGTTTCACAACCTAGGAGAGTATGGCGTCTAGCGAGGGAAATTATCACCGTAGAGGTCCTTACTTTGATGGCACTAATTTTGCTAGTTGGAAGCATAAGATGAAAATGCATATTCTTGGACATAACCCTGCCGTTTGGGCTATTGTGTGTATTGGCTTGCAAAGTGAATTCTTTGACGGGAAAGAACCGAACCGTGAAGCCACCGCGGAAGAGTTGAAAATGCTGCAATACAACGCTCATGCTTGTGATATCCTCTTCAACGGATTGTGCCCCGAAGAATTCAACAAAATCAGCCGTCTTGAGAATGCAAAGGAAATTTGGGATACTTTGATAGATATGCACAAAGGTACCGACTCCATCAAGGAATCCAAATTGGATGTGCTTCAAAGTCAACTTGACAAGTTCAAAATGAAGGATGGTGAAGGTGTTGCTGAAATGTACTCTAGGCTTGCTCTTATCACAAATGAGATTGCCGGCTTAGGGAGTGAAAAGATGACCGATAGATTCATCATCAAGAAGATCCTAAGAGCCTTGGATGGAAAATATGATACCGTGTGCACATTGATCCAAATGATGCCAAATTACAAAGATCTCAAGCCAATGGAAGTCATCGGAAGAATTGTTTCTCATGAGATGTCACTCAAGGATAAAGAGGAACTTCACAACAAATCAAGTGGTGCTTACAAAGCCTCATGTGAAGCCCCCACATCATCGAGTGAGAAACAAACCTTCAATGAAGAATTGAGCTTAATGGTGAATAACTTCAACAAGTTCTACAAGAGTAGAAGCAAAGAGAGAAGCTCCAAGTCAAGGTCCTACAATGACAAAAGATCTTCTAGTCGAGAGTGAAACTGCTACAATTGTGGAAGGCCCGAACACTATTCCAATGAGTGTACGGCCCCCTACAAGAGAAGAGAAGATTCTCCCAAGAGAAGAAGTAGAAGAGAAGAATCACCATCTAGAGAAAGAAGGAGTAGAGATGATCGTTATGAACGAAGACCCTCACGGAGAAGCAAGGATTCGGAAAGAAAGGACAAGTCATCAAGGAGCTACACAAAACGAAGACATCAAGCTCATGTTGGTGAATGGGTATCCGGCTCCGACTCCGACAACCACTCCGAGAGAAGCTATCACTCTGACTCCGAATATACTCAAGATGAAGGTGTTGCCGGTCTAGCACTTGTGACAACCAACTCCTACGACATATTTGACTCACCAAATGAAGGACTTGGAACATGCTTCATGGCTAAAGGCCCAAAGGTATCACACCCCGAGTATGTTGATTTCAATAGTGATGAAGATGACTTGTTAGGTGATGATGATTTACTTGTTGTCAACTCTAGTGATGAATACTGTGATGAAACGTCAATTAATCATGCTAATCAAGATAAAACGAATGACAATGATAAGGACAAGATTGAGTCTCTAACTGAAGAACTAAACACTCTTAAGTTAGCTCATGAAACTATCTTAGGAGATCATCGAGAACTTTTAAGGACTCATGAGAAATTACGCTTTGAAAAGCTCAACCTTGAGCAAGAGCATGAGTTCTTAAAAGAAATCAATGATGATCTTCGTAAGAAAAGTTCTTCTTACATTGCCAAGCGTTTACTCTTATCCACTTACATGCCTCAAGTCAAGTCTAGTAACAAGAACAAGAAAGATTCTTCCTCTAGTAGTAACAATAATCATGCTAAATCCAATATTGTTGCTTCTAGTAGTTCTCTTGATTCCACTAATGATTCTCTTAGCCAAGTTACACTTGAGCAAGAAAATAGCTTATTGAAGGGAATTATAGAGAAAGGTGTTTACAAGAGCCTTGCCGGAAGTAAGCAATTCGAGGAAATTGTACGCAAGCAAGGAAGGCACCGGAAGAATCAAGGTGTTGGTTTTGAACGAAAGTTCAATGCCAATAGAGTTGAGTGGGAAGAAGATCAATACCCCAAGATGAAGTTTGTTCCTCTACAAGAGAAGTATGATCCTACTTCTTTCAAAGGGACACAAGCTCAAGATGATCTTCCACCACAAGACCACAAGCAAAAAGGCAAGGACAAGCTTCAAGAGGAAATTGATGCATTTGAAGAAGCTCCTAAGGCCTTGGTCAAGTGGGTTCCCAAGACTACTTCAAGTTCCACTTCATCAAGTACAACTACAACACCGAGGATTCCCATCAAGATGGTGTGGATCCCGAAGAAGAAGAACTAGAGAGTTCTTGAGGGTGACTCCGCCAACATACTTCACTCTTATCATCTTGGCAAGAACAAGTGCAATCAACTTCCACATCTTGCACTAGTTCAAGGAGTCACAAACCCTCTTGTTGGTAAGACAAGGGACAAGGTAACCTAAAAGCTTTCATAGACATCATCTTGTGTGTGCATCACTTTATGTCTATGGATATCCTTGTTTGTTCCTTGTGGGACTAACCCGTGTAGGTATTGAAAGTGCAACTCACTCCAATGGATAGCTTCAAATGATCTACATCAACATTGAGCATCCACATCTTCAACATCTACATGAAGTCATCATCGACAAAACCCAAGGTTAGTTCATCCCTCTTAGGGGGGATCTCACATCTAGGGGGAGCTTTACTCTAAGAATTGAGCTAAAGCAACTCTAATGGTGTGAACACAAGAATGCTTTATGTAAAAGTGGTAACCCCACTTGTGCTTAAACCATGAGTATGACCTATGATCAAATGTTCTCATTTGACTCCTAAGTCAATATACTCATATATAGATGACCTAGTCATCGCAAATTGTTTGATAGATGCTAGAATTGGTTGTGCATGCTTTGCCACATATTTCAATTGCCATTTTATTGTGTGAGCATGTTGATTGCATATTTTACTCATTCGAGGACATCCACTTGTTGTTTTGATTGATTGGTTTTCTTTTCTTTTGCCAAGTGGATGGACAAGAATGCCTAAGAACCCTCTCTAGCTATCTATGCTTTTCTCGTCTCAAACTCTATTCATGCTACATCATAAAATTTGATCAAGTCAGATTCGAACCACTCTATGTGAGGAGCACTCGGAGTCCCCGTTTTGTCATAGACTTAAACTTCCAAAACTTCTTTGTGCATTTCGGTCTGACCGATTCATCCATTTCGGTCATACCGAGATCACTAAGTCGATCTAGGTTTTCAATCTCGGTGCAACCGATTTGAACCTTTCGGTCACACCGAGTTTCAGTAATTGTTTGCAGTTATGAATCTTGGTGCCACCGAGTTGTTCCACTCGGTCACATCGACAGGGTCGGGCTATATATACCCACAGGTCAAATTTTGGAAAACTTTCCGAACCTCCTCGACCCGCGCTTAGCCCACTCTGCCTCTAGGGTCTCCGGATCGTCTTCCTCGTCGCCAGCCGCCTCTTGCCGCTGGTCTCCGCCGCCGTCAATGGGAATCATCCCCGCCGTTGCCGCTGTAGCGAGTTCATCGCCAAACTAGGGTATGAACTCGATCGCTGTGCTATCCCTATCTGATTCCTAGCACATTGTGTTCGCCATGTATCTTGCCACGATTGAGATCATTCTTATCCAGTCAAAACACTTCGTAGTTTAGTCGTGAATTGAAAATTTAGGGTTAGGTTTCCGCCGAAACCATCTCAGACCCACCGAGTTGTGGAACTCGGTACCACCGATTTGGCTCAGGCCATTGCACATGTAATTTTCGGTTTGACCGAGAATTGCAAATCGGTGTGACTGAGTTCAGGACTTTGTGAAACCCTAGCAGTCTCGGTGCCACCGAACTGTGACTCGGTCTGACCGAGTTCACTAGTTTAGGTTCCAACAGCTGCTTCAGTATCACCGAGTTTACAAATCGGTTGATCCGAAATGCTTTCTGTGGAAAACTAAAACCAAGTTTTTGACTCATTCTTTTGCGAAAATCTCTGCATTTTGTGATGCTCATCCTGTGGCTGAGAACATGAAGATCAGGAGAGACTCAGGGTTGAGGCTATGGAGAGAGTCAGATCCACATGCCACCAGGAGAAGGACTGCTGTTGATTACAGGTTCCACACAAAGGAAAAGCAGGACTTTTATGAGACAATCTTGTTGGACAAGAAGCCTATAGTGTGTGATATGAGGTGGGTCGACTGGACCTACATGAAGGAGAATGAAGAACACTATCCTAGAGTGTATGACAACTTCAGAGTGTGTGGAGTTGCAGACTTTGTTGGGCAGAAGCCCACAAACTGGAATGATGAGCTCATTATGCCATTCTACTCCACAGCACATTTCTATCCAGATGGCAGAATAGTTTGGATGTCTGAAGGAACGAGATACCAATCAACTATTGAGGAATGGGCCAATCTGATCAATGCCCCAAAGGAAAGTGAAGATGACTTGGATGTTTATGCCAAGAAAAAGATGGATCACAATTCTATGTCACAGATGTACAAGGAGATCCCAGACAAAGCTCTTGAGACTTTCAAGTTTGGGTCAGTCCATTTTCTTCTGTCAGGACTTCCAATGATCAACTGGATCCTAAGGCACACTCTTTTGCCCAAGTCAGGTGACCACAACATGATCAGAGGGCATGCAATTAATTTGTTACACATATTTGATGTGCCACAGAAATTCAAGTTCATGAGCCTCATGGTTGAGACTATCAAGGGGACAGCAGCAGACCAAAAGAGAAGTTGTGGATATGCCCCACAAATTCAGGAGTTGATTAACTCAAAGATGGGCACAGGAAAATATCTGTTGGATAAGGAACACTTTGTTCTCTATCCTGACTTTGAGTACAACCAAGTGGTTATGGATGAAGATGAACCATCCTCAGTACAAGCACAAGCCAAGAGAGAGAAGGCAAAAACAGAAAAAGCTGCAAGGATGCCAACTACTGAAGAAGCATCTCAGTATCTCCTGAAGAGCAAGCAAGATCAGCTTGGCTACCTGATTGCATCCACTCTGAGGATTGAGAAGGGACTGGCCACCCTGACTCAAAATCAGGAGAGCTTGGAAAGAATCGTGGAGCAAAAATTCTATGACTTGGATGTGAAGGTAATTGAGATTCAGTCTGTTGTGGAGCAACTTCAAGATGATATGCAGGAGAGGAAGGGCAAGACAACCACTGATGCATTTGCCAGAGTGCCTAGAGCTCAGAGGTCTGCTGCAGTGCCTGTTCCAGACACCAGAGCCATGTCATCTGCACCAGCTACAGCTTCAGTGCCACCGGCTCCAGCACCTACTCCATCAGCTCCATCTACTTCGACTGAAGCCTTCGTTCTTGGAGTTCTCCGGACACCACCACCTGAAGACCAAGCTTGAGAGACGTTTTAGTGCTATGCATTTTCTATGAAAATTTTGGTAACTTGTTGCCAAAGGGGGAGAAACATGTATAGATCATAGGCTTCGAGAGAGAGCGTTGCTTTTTATTCTCTCTTGCTTTGATGGTTGAACTTTGTTTGTCTTTTGATTGCTTGAGATACTATGCTATTATCTGTGAGACATTGATGATCATGTGGTTGATCATAAGCTACACTTATGCTTGTTAGATGATATTGTCTTACTTATCCTTATATGATCATTCACTTTGCTTGGTGATGAGTGCATGTATTCAATCTTTATAATTTTGAGCACTCCACCAAGATGTATGTGACATGGAAGACTAACCCGTGATCCTAACTCATTGTGCATTTGCAGTCCAAAGCAAATCTTAAGATATGCACAAATTTAGGGGGAGCTCTTCCTTTTCACATACTTCTCAAAGCGACAATATCTTTCACTCTTATTATCATTTGTCGAAGCTTTGATCTATATGTTGTCATCAATTACCAAAAAGGGGGAGATTGAAAGTGCAACTATCCCTGGGTGGTTTTGGTAATTCCTAACAACATATAGCTCATTGAGCTAACATTATTCCAAGATTAATATTTCAGGAAAAGCTCAATGAATGGCATGGCATGGATGAGTAAAGTGGATCCCTCAAAATTCTAAGGACAAAAGTTTGGCTCAAGCTTGAAGCTCAAGACTCTACATTTTATATTTTAGTGATACAAGATCACATTGAGTCTATAGGAAAAGCCAATACTATCAAGGAGGGATGAGGTGTTGCTTAATGGCTTGCTTGCTCAAAATGCTTAGTGATATGCTCCAAAATCCTCAACTACCTTCCCACATCCACATATTACCTAAACCAAAGTCAAACTCGGCCCCATCGATTCTTTCTATCCGGCGCCACCGAGTTTCAAATGTCATAGCCACTGCCACAAACCCTAGGCAAATCGGTCTCACCGATAGGAATCTCGGTCTCACCGAGATGGGATTGTAATCTATCTGTTCCCCTTCGTAACGTTTCGGTCTTACCGAGATGAGCGATCGGTCCCACCGAGATTGCAATGTAAACTCTCTGTTTCCCTTTTGTAACACTTCGGTCTCACCGAGATGAGCGAATCGGTCCCACCGAGTTTACCTGACCAACTCTCTGGTTAGCTTATTACCAAAATCGGTCCTACCCAGTTTTTGTAATCGGTCACACCGAGATTACGTTATGCCCTAACCCTAACCATATCGGTCCTACCGAGTTGCATCTCAGTCCCACCGAAAATCCTAACAGTCACTAGGTTTGCTGAATCGGTCCGACCGAGTTTAACCATCCGGTCCCACCGAGTTTGGCAAATTGTGTGTAATGGTTAGATTTTGTGTGGAGGCTATATATACCCCTCCACCCACTCTTCATTCGTGGAGAGAGCCATCAGAACATACCTACACTTCCAATACACATTTTCTGAGAGAGAACCACCTGCACTTGTGTTGAGGTCAAGATATTCCATTCCAACCATATGAATCTTGATCTCTAGCCTTCCCCAAGTTGCTTTCCACTCAAATCTTCTTTCCACCAAATCCATATCCTGTGAGAGAGAGTTGAGTGTTGGGGAGACTATCATTTGAAGCACAAGAGCAAGGAGTTCATCATCAACACACCATTTGTTACTTCTTGGAGAGTGGTGTCTCCTAGATTGGCTAGGTGTCACTTGGGAGCTTCCGACAAGATTGTGGAGTTGAACCAAGGAGTTTGTAAGGGCAAGGAGATCGCCTACTTCGTGAAGATCTACCACTAGTGAGGCAAGTCCTTCGTGGGCGACAATCGTGATGGAATAGACAAGGGTGCTTCTTCGTGGACCCTTCGTGGGTGGAGCCCTCCGTGGACTCGCGCAACCGTTACCCTCCGTGGGTTGAAGTCTCCATCAACGTGGATGTACAATAGCACCACCTATCGGAACCACGACAAAAACATATGTGTCTCCAATTGTGTTTGAATCCTCCAAACCCTCCTCTTTACATTCTTGCAAGTTGCATGCTTTACTTTCCGCTGCTCATATACTCTTTTGCATGCTTGCTTGAATTGTGTGGAGATTGCTTGACTTGTGCTATGATAGCTAAAATCTGCCAAGAACTAAAATTGGGAAAAGGCTAGATTTTTATTTGGTCAAGTAGTCTAATCACCCCCCCCCTCTAGACATACTTTAGATCCTACACGAGGTGCCACCATCACCGGCGGGCTGGTCAAGTATCTCTTGAGGTGTTGAAATGCCAGGTCGGCCTCAGGGGTCCACTTGAACGGACCCTTCTTCTTCATCAGCTTGAAGAACGGCAAGGTGCGCTCCCCTAACTTGAAGATGAAGCGCCCCAACGAAGTCACGCAGCCTACAAGCTTTTGAATCTCCTTGAGGTTTTGCGGTGGGCTCATGTCTTCGATTGCCTTGACCTTCTCCGGGTTGGCCTCGATCCCCCTGTGAGACACGAGGAAGCCCAGCAGCTTGCCCAAAGGGACACCAAACACGCACTTCTCCGGGTTGAGCCGCAGGTCCACCTGGCGTAGGCTCGCGAAGGTTTCCTCTAGGTCCTGAATCAGAGTTCTTGCCTCCCAAGACTTCACCACAATTTTATCGACGTAGGCCTCAGTGTTTCTCCCGAGCTGCTGCCCCAAGGCGATGTGCATCAGTCACTGGAAGGTCGCTCCTGCATTGTGCAGTCCGAATGGCATGCAAGTGTAGCAGTATACCCCGCATGGGGTCAGGAAAGTTGTTTTCTCCTCATCTCCCACCGCCATCTTGATCTGGTGGTTGCTTGAGAACGCATCCAGGAAACATAGCAGATCACACTCGATGGTTGAGTCGACAATCTAGTCAATGCGCGGCAGCGGGAACGGGTCTTGAGGGCAAGACTTGTTGAGGTTGGTGAAGTCAACACACATGCACTCCTTCCCTCCTTTCTTCGGCACAATGACCGGATTCGCCAGCCACTCTGGGTACCGAACTTCGCGAATGAAACCCGCTGCCTCCAGCTTGCGGGTTTCCTGAATGATGAAGGACTGCTTATCCATGGACTGCCGCCTTGCCCTCTGCTTCACAGGGTGCATGTTGGGGCATACCCTCAGATGATGCTCGGTCACTCTTCTCAGAACCCCAGCCAGCTGCTTGGGTTCCTAGGCGAATACTTCCTTGTTCGCCCGCAAAAAGTCCACCGACTCTTTTTCTTGATCTGGGGCGAGGTCGGCACCTATGGTAAAGGTGGCGCCAGAGGCCCACATGAAGTAAATTAGAAGAAATTTTCAAACATATTTGTCTCACGACATGGACACATGCATACGTATGCATGGAGTGACATGGCATTTTAATTCCAAAAAATAAAAAAATATCAAAAACACATGAAACCTTGGTTGATGTAATGTCATGCCACCAAGATGATATGGTAAAGAAATTGGCATGTTTGATGAAAGTTTGGACACACACCCCTCACAAACTGGAGCAACTCACTAGAAGGCCCGTGGTTCCGAGAGGGAACAATGCATGTTTGATGACGAACCGGAGATTGCTTCCTCTTATGGCCTTCAATTTTTTCTACGTCTAACGTGCACTACTACAACAGTAATGTGAAATTTTGGAAAAATTCTAGGGGTCATTTGACCTTTTAAAGACATTTAAGTGATTTTCTATCCATTTAATGACCATAATTCAAATTTGAACTACATCTACATGCAACGCCTCACCAAAATGGTTTGAAAAATCATATTTGTGTACTTGTGTGCGAGTTAATTCCATGTGCAGTAAACTAGAAGGAATTTTCAAACATAATTGTCTCACAACGTGGACACATGCATATGTATGCATGGAGTGACATGGCATTTTATTTCTAAAAAATGAAAAAAACTATCAGAAACTCATGAAACCTTGGTTGATGTAATGTCATGCCACCAAGATGATGTGGTAAATAAATTGACATGTTTGACGAAAGTTTGGACACACACCCCTCACAAACCGGAGCAACTCACTAGAAGGCTCGTGGTTCCGAGAGGGAACAATGCATGTTTGATGACAAATGGGAGATAGCTTCCTCTTACGGCCTTCAATATTTTTCTACGTCTAACATGCACTACTACAACTGTAATGTGAAATTTTAGAAAATTCTAGGGGTCATTTGACCTTTTAAAGACATTTAAGTGATTTTCTAGCCATTTAATGACCGTAATTCAAATTTGAACTACATCTACATACAACGCCTAAACTAAATGATTTAAAAAAAATCATATTTGTGTACTTGTGTGCGAGTTAATTCTATGTGTAGTAAATTAGGAAGAATTTTCAAACATATTTGTCTCACGACATGGACACATGGATACGTATGCATGCAGTGACATGGCATTTTAATTCCAAAATATAAAATAATCAGAAACACATGAAACCTTGGTTGATGTAATGTCATGCCACCAAGATGATGTGGTAAAGAAATTGGCATGTTTGATGAAAGTATGGACACACACCCCTCACAAACCGGAGCAACTCACTAGAAAGCTCGTGGTTCCAAGAGGGAACAATGCATGTTTGATGATAAATGGGAGATAGCTTCCTCTTACGGCCTTCAATTTTTTTCTAGGCCTAACGTGCACTACTACAACTGTAATGTGAAATTTTAGAAAATTATATGGGTCATTTGACCTTTTGAAGACATTTAAGTGATTTTCTAGCCATTTAGTGACTGTAATTCAAATTTGAACTACATCTACACGCAATGCCTAAACTAAACGGTTTGGAAAATCATATTTGTGTACTTGTGTGGGAGTTAATTCCATGTGCAGTAAATTAGAAGGAAATTTCAAACATATTTGTCTCACGACATGGACACATGCATACGTATGCATGCAGTGACATGGCATTTTAATTCCAAAATATAAAAAAATCAAAAACACATGAAACCTTGGTTGATGTAATGTCATGCCACCAAGATGATGTAGTAAAGAAATTGGCATGTTTGATGAAATTTTGGACACACACCCCTCACAAACCGGAGCAACTCACTAGAAGGCTCGTGGTTCCGAGGGAACAATGCATGTTTGATGATGAACGAGAGATAGCTTCCTCTTACGACCTTCAATTTTTTCTACGTCTAACATGCACTACTACAACTATAATTTGAAATTTTGGAAAATTCGAGGGGTCATTTGACCTTTTAAAGACATTTAAGTGATTTTCTAGCCATTTAATGAGCGTAATTCAAATTTGAACTACATCTACATGCAACGCCTAACCAAAACGATTTGAAAAATCATATTTGTGTACTTTTGTGCGAGTTAATTCTGTGTGCAGTAAATTAGAAGGAATTTTCAAACATGTTGGTCTCAAGGCATGGGCACATGCATACGTATGCATGGAGTGCCATGGCATTTTAATTCCAAATAATTAAAAAATGATCAGAAAAACATGAAACCTTGGTTGATGTAATGTCATGCCACCAAGATGATGTGGTAAAGAAATTGGCATGTTTGACGAAAGTTTGGACACACACCCCTCACAAACCGGAGCAACTCACTAGAAGGTTCGTCGTTCCGAGAGGGAACAATGAATGTTTAATGACGAATGGGAGATAGCTTCCTCTTACGGCCTTCAGTTTTTTTCTATGTTTAACATGCTCTAATACAACTTTCATGTGAAAATTTGGAAAATTTCAGGGGTCATTTGACCTTTTAAAGACGTTTAAGTGATTTTCTAACCATTTAATGACTGTAATTCAAATTTGAACTACATCTACATGTAACGCCTAAGCAAAACGGTTTGAAAAATCATATTTTTGTGGACTTGTCTGCGAGTTAATTCCATGTGCAGTAAATTAGAAGGAATTTTCAAACATATTGGTCTCAAGGCATGGGCACATGCATGGAGTGCCATGGCATTTTAATTCCAAAAAATAAAAAATAATCAGAAAAACATGAAACCTTGCTTGATTTAATGTCATGCCACCAAGATGATGTGGTTAAAAATTGGCATGTTTGACTAGAGTTTGGACACACACCCCTCACAAACTGGAGAAACTCACTAGAAGGTTCTTGGTTCCGAGAGGGAACAATGCATGTTTGATGACGAACGGGAGATACCTTCCTCTTACGGCCTTCAATTTTTTTCTATGTTTAACATGCACTAATAGAACTGTCATGTGAAAATTTGGAAAATTTTAGGGGCCATTTTGACCTTTTAAAGACATTTAAGTGATTTGTCTAATCATTTAATGACCGTAATTCAAATTTGAACTACATCTATATGAAACGCCTAACCATAACGGTTTGAAAAATCATATTTTTATGTACTTTTGTGCGAGTTAAAAAAATGATCAGATGATGTAAATATCTGGTGTTCAAAAAAGAAAATGTAAAGATCTGGCAAGACAACCGGCCCCCACACGATTGGCCCTCTATCTCACGGCTCGAGGTTTGGTAGGTGAGAGGCGGGGATCATTAATCAGACACGGTTCTGTATTGGAAACCGTCAGCTATTATGTTCACACATGGATTTTGCTGCGGGAATCATGTGTAATTCAAACTAGATTACTCATAAATTCCGGAGACCGGCGTGTGCACTCTCCCCGTCGATCTAGATTCCGGCCGCCAATGGATACTCCCTTGATCACGTCATCCCGCCTGCATTCTCATCTACATCCTCCCGTCGCTCACCCTCTCTCTCACACACACAAATCTCTGGCATGGCGCCGCTAGTCTGCCCACGCGCCGACGAGGAGTCGCCGCCCCCTGAGGACGCTCACTCGAATAGTAGCGACGAGGACCCCTACGCACCGCTTGACGAGGTTGCGCCGGACCCCCGAACTTTGGATTGGTTTTGGGGCTAGTACAATCTTTGTCTGTGGGAGTCGTTGTCGCTAGCTGAGAAAGCCAGGCAAGTGGCGTTCAAGAAGGATATGGCGGAGGAGGAAGCCAGGTACCAGGCGGCCTGTGAAGCCTGTGATGCCGCCTGGAAAAAGAAGGCAGTGGAGCTTTGGGGGCGGGCGCGTCATCATGCCGAGGAGGTGTACGAAGTCGGGTACTTCGTGAGGAAGGTCATAGGCGCTGGGCGCCTCGTCGCTGCGTGGAGGTGGGAGGATAAGCTCCAGCGTGCCACCGACGAGGAACTCTGGTGGGTGCCCAACGAAATAGCAAGATCGTTCGCGCGCATCCACCAGCAAGAGGCGGATCGGTACATCAAGCGCTGCGAGGCGGAGGAGGCGGAGTACTGCCTCCGCACTAGGAAGATGCCGCGCACCAGGGAGCTGGTGGTGATGGGCCATCGGAATACTGGCCCCGGGAGGGATTATTAGTTTTAGTATTGTTCGTTTTCAATTTTATGCATTGTGCCTAGTAGTTAAGTATCATCACGTATATGTGATGATATTATAAATATCCTGATGAACTAATGAACAATTAATATATATATTATGAATTCAATTTTCTATATGTTTTTGTATACTAATTTCAATCTAGCTGTTATCATCCACATATACAGAATGGAAAGCGTATATACACACATTGAAACAGAACATATAAGAACGAAAAACAGAGTACACACATTGAAACAGAGGAATAAACAAAGCTATACTATGATGGTTGTGAATACATAGCTATCCACGTCGAAACGACTCAACAAAATAAAATGCCTCCATGAGACCATGACCAGCAGCCCTTGCCTACGGTAGCTCTTGGCTCTGCCTGAACTCGTGCATGCGTTCGTCCAAGCGATCGACACACTCGCGGTACATCTGGAGCGCGATCTAGAGCTCCAAGTTGGCTATTTCATCGGAGATCACCAGCTCAAGGATGCGACGGTCATGTTCCTCTACTGCGCCCAGGTGGACACCTGGACCAAGGAGGCGGTCGAGCCTACGGACCAGCGCATTAGCATCCAGCGGGCTGCGAACAAGGCGAATAGTGGCACCCAAGCAAACGGCGCATCGGGCGTCCGGTGCAAGTACGACGCGGCCAGCCTCTAGTGTGAGTACGGAGCTGAATGCCACTACCCACTCGTAGCGAAGAATGGGGGTACTGACGGGATGTGTACCCAGCTGCGACGTCGTATCAACAACAAACAAGCACTGATGGATCCACTCTTCCTGTTTGGCACGCCGCGCCTCTCGCTCTACGATGCTCCAACAGTCTCGCTATGCGGCGAGCCGCAACTTATCGGCACGGACGTGCCTAGCTTGCTCTGTGGCGCACCATTGATCATGTTTTTGTAGTGAGCTACAGCCTATCAGCGCTGACATACCTATCTTGATTCGCGGCGCTCAAGCGCCATGTGCCAAAGGTCTGCTCAACCCTGGCGATGACGCGCATCACAACGTTGTCCATCACGTTGCCGGGGAGCGCCTCGGCCTCGATGGGCCGTGGTGCCTGCTCATTTTCCTCATCGACGAGGTTGAGGGCAGAGGCGGCGCTTTGGTGGGTTGGCATGCTTGGAAAAGGTGGATGTGCTACAGGCTGCGCTTGTCAACTTCGTGTGTCGCGCGCTGCCTTGGTTTATGCGCAATACCGCTGGGTGGCGGGAAATAGGTAAGGAAATGGAGGGAAACAGTGGCGTGTTCATAAAACGCCATCAATTAATGGAAACTTAGCATAGAAGGAACATCGAGCTTGCACAGGAAGTAGATGATGATCAGATGAACACGGACCACACTAGGGAACCCGTAGGTGATGAATTCATCAATCGCAAACGGTTGAATACTAGCAAGCATTTGCCCACAACACACACGGCTTATTCCATCACAAACAAGTTGGATGGATCAACTGTATGCCACGTATCGTACATTATCAAAAAATAATGCGGTAGAACTTCTTTAACATGTGTTAAAAATAAAAAAATAAAAAACAAGGACCTCGAGGTTAAATTAACTCATGGGATGGGTCGTATTAGACATTTAATTTGAGAAATACGACCCATCCTATCAGTTAATTTAACATCAATAGAACTTCCCATCTAGTCACCCATCTGATGGCTGCTCCAGCCTGAGCACACTTGACTTGAGAGTTCTCTTACATGAGCTACTGGTGGAATAGCTAGTCCTTGCTGATATAGGATGCCTCTTCGCATCCTTATGGCATATCCGGATGACCGCCCGGCCCCAACAGCCAATAGATGTTGTGTAGATAGATCATATCACATACTTCTTATTAGAAAAAATCGTTTGTGTTATTATCGGTCTTCACACACATTTCTGATTACAGACCTGTTTGCTACATATCACACACATCTTGTTAAGTTGAACCGTTTCTGTCCCCATGTCTGAACACAAATAGTTCATCCAAGTGTACCGTATGTTGTACATCGCACACACCTTGATCTGGCTGGCCGTTTCTTTTGTGTTGCCTAATCACAAAAAGTTCGTCCGAGTGAACTGTATGATGTACATGAACACACCTTCATGCATCTGCCCATTTCTTTTGTTCCTCCTCATCACAAACGGTTGATTGAATTGAACTATATGCCCTGCATCGCACACGCTACTAAAATTTGAACCGTGTTTGATGCATCCTCCATCGCAAATGTTTTGCACCTTTTTGACGGGTTTTTTACACCACGGTTTGCGATTATGGCATTGCACACAGTTTCATCAAAGGGTCTCTGATCGTAGTGTCGCGTTAGCAGCATCCTGCAGTAGTGAACATTACATTAATAGCTGCTATAGAGTCGGTATTTGGGCATGGGAGAGTAGGCGGACCAGGACAGTTGCATTTCTAACAAAAAGAAGCAAGTTATCTTAATGGGAAATTTAGCAGGACATGAAAAACAATGCCATTGATTCATATTAATGGAGGCATTACATTGAAAACAACATTGGTTCAACGTGTCCTTACTTTTAATAGTGCGACTTCTACATTTTACCTGTGGCATTACATAAGAGGGGCTCGGGGCAACAAACATCAGAACAGGATATCTGGGTTGGTCCCATTTCTGGACATACTCTGTTGACTTGTCCCCCGGTCCCCACTTTCTTTCCTTTTTCAACCAATAGATCGGTTTATATTGAGTTTGTACTGTGTTTCCCTTTATTTCCCTATTAGACCAAGAGACCAGTTGGATAGCCAGTCTCTGTTGCCCCCATTATTTCCTCTTTGTACCAAGTCCTAGATTCAGGTAACAATTCTTCCCCCACCCCCACCCCCTTTCTTCCCTACTTGAACCAAGTAGTACTAGATTCGATTGCATGAAATAGTTTTACCTCTTGACAGTAAAAATTTAGGTGGCTTTCGAACAGATGATCGATCCTATTATACCTGAGGGTCGCCGGGATGTCGCTGGGTGGGCGGCGGGAGGCCGGATATGCCCACACTACGGCAGCGAGGAAGAAGGGGTCGGAGGCCCACCCTAGCCTGTGGTGCATGGGAGAGAACGGCAAGGCACGCTGATCGGGACATGCCGTTAGTGGGTAAGAGCCGTCGCCGAGGATGACCACATGAACATTGCACCTTCTCACCGTCCCCGGCGGAGAGGATCTGGCTGGATCTATGACCAGCGGTGAGTAGAGAGAGAGTGTGGCCACCGCTGTCGTGTTTAGATCTGGAGAGGACGAGACAGTGTGAAGAGAGCAACACTAGCAAGCAAGCGCGGAGGCTCCTGTCTATATAGTAGAGTAGTTTTCTTTTATCTACCGGAGTTGGCTTGACCTCATCAATGACTATCGAGAAGTCTTCATGCATGTGTCCCGGAGGTGCAGTTGTCGTCATTTTGATCTGAAGCACCAGATTAACATATAACACAAAAAAATGCCACGTGACAAGAAACCATAACCTCACTGCCCCAAGGAGACAACATGAATCCCGACGGACAAACTAGACGAGGATCAAAGCTCAAATTAAAGATAAACTCGTAGAAAAGGGGTCCATCGATAGATGTCCTAATTAACATAGCCGGCTTGACCTAGATGGCATCCGAGTAGTCTTCGTGCATGTGCCCCCAACGACCAACGCCTTGGAGGAACTCAGCTGTCGTTGTTTAACCCTCGCAGTGATCCGAAGAACATGACACCTAATATTGCCAGATGACAAGAAACCTTTTTTTGATTTGTCATCAGAATTACAGCCATGTATAACACAACCTGCACTATATGTAGACGATAGCCAATCCAGCCGTCTGCTGGAGTCTAGTCACATGCATGGATGAACTGATCTTCTGTGTCATGCAGGGATCGTCCAGGCACCAATGTATGTACAACACCGCTCTAGTACTATCGCTCGTCTCTCTCTTCTATTAACTCAGCCGACTTGCGGGGCCGGGGAGTGTGCCTATGGTTGATTCTCAATTACAGTCCCACATGTGTGTGCAAACGAAATATGACACGCGTTCCATTCGGAGAGCGGCGTGCCAGACAGAACGACCGTCTGGGGTGCGATGTGAACACGACGGGTGTGATGTATACATGTGTACCGCCATTTTCTTGACGCTCTGCTCCAGGGCGCAATCCATGGATACAAAATTATATGTAAAAGTCGAGGGCGGGGCTTTTCCCGCGCGGTAGGTGAGCTATATTTTTATTCGCCACATGATATGTGTTTTGCTTGGAGCATCAATTTATTTTGTTAGGATTTGCTTGCTTTTATTTAGAACAATGTTTTGCATCTTTTATTTCAATAAAAGTGGCATTGATAGCCTTTACTATGCCTATGTTACAAGTATACATGTTGCTGTTTGAAAACAGAAAGTTTACTGCTGTTGCAATAATTCCCTAGAAAAGTCAGAATGGGATAAAATGTTGAAACATTTTGAATATTAAGCTCTGATAAATTTACTACAGTGGGAATTTTCTTTCATAATTTTTGGAGCTAGGGAAGTATGGATGTTGCAGCATTCTTTACAGACTATCCTGTTTAGGCAGATTGCTGTTATGTTTGCATTGTTTGCATATGTTTGCTTCTTTAATGATTCTATTTGAGGATAGGACTATTAAATATGCAGAGGCATTTAGTATGCAATGTTGAATAATAATTTTAGTGATTTGGTATAGTAGAGTATGATAAGGTTTTTGCAATGGTTTATACTAACTTATCTCATGAGTCCTTGTTGAGTTTTGTGTGGATGAAGCTTTTGAGATTTAGGGAGACCGTGATATGAGAGGAATTAAGGAGACACAAAAGCTCAAGTTTGGGGATGCCCAAGGCATCCCAAGATAATATTTCAAGAAGTCTCAAGCATCTAAGCTTGGGGATGCCCCGGTTGGCATCCCACCTTTCTTCTTTAACAACTATCGGTTAGTATCGGTTGATGTCGGTGTACTAGATTAGGGGTACCCTAGTACCCCGAACTTGTGCACGGGCAGTTGCAGCACCCCGCGGCAAAGGCTTGCTGGGTGATCGCCCAGATCCCCCAAGGTTCCCCTGGAGCCATCCAAGAACAAAGTATTTAAGCTAAGGAGACAAGACCCCGGCAAGAGGAGCTTGCCGGGAAGGCCAACCAAGACGCTCCAATGAACTTGCCGCGACGCGCCACGCGCTCCGACAAGGCAACAAGGCCCCGGCAAGAGGAGCTTGCCGGGAAGACAAACCAAGGTACTTCGAAGCCCGGTGAGCGACAAGCTTCTGGACCCGACAAGATAACAACAGCGACAAGGCGCTTGCCGCGGCAGGCGGCCACTCTACGTCCACGCTCCAGCGCATCCACCAACGTGTCGCCCTGGGGGCCTCTCCGGGCGTGCGTGGCGGGAGGCTGTGCAGCCAGCGGTGCGCAGTGGCATGCGAAGCTGACAAGATCGCCATCGTGGCGAACGGTGGTGCCCCTAACGGTCCTTTTCTGCACTGTTCGGGCGACTCGGACGGGCATTTAATGCCCTTGTCCCCTGCCGTCAGAGTTAGGTAGGGTGCACTGTACAAGCAACTGTATCAACTACCTCGCTTTTTACGTTTTTACCCTCCTCTGCGTTGCCACCTGTCGGTGACCCCTTTAGCGTATAAAAGGAGGCCCATGCGCAACGTAGAGGGGGTTCGGCTCATAGGTTCGAAGCCTCAGACAGTTTGCTTCGATACATCCGTAGCCCAGAGAACATCACACTCTCGCTTTGGAGAGCAAGATCACCAGATAATACAACCATACAAGCAGCAGTAGGAGTGTTATCTCTCCGGAGAGCTCCGAAGCTGGGTAAACTGCTCGTGTGCCTCGCCTTGATCTGCTCTTCGTGCGATCTCCGCCCCCCGCCGAACCGAAAGGGGCCCGGTCCGCCGGCCCCATAGGTGTTCGAGGATCAGTTTCCCCGACATCTTTGGCGCGCCAGGTAGGGGGGAGCGTCGAGATTGTGTGAACCTGATCCGGTGTTCACACGGGCTAGATCTTCATTCCCTTCATCAACATGCCCCCGAAGAAGAAGACTTCGGCGGCAGCCGCTCCGTCCACGTCGTTTCCGCCACCGTTAGAGCAAACGGGTGGTGGAGTGGACGCCGGCGGAAGAACAGCCGTCGATGAGGGTGCTCACAGTGCTGCCAAGTCCAAGGACAAGGCTGCACAAACCTCGGCGACTGTACAAGTTCCGCGCCACTCTCAAGAGGCGCAAGATCAACAGCATCATGGCGCTCGCAGCACCATGCGCATGTTAGACCAAGGCCAAGCTGGTGGATCTCGGGGCGCTCAAGACCAGCATGCACGCCAGCATGCTGGCACGAGCGGGGCACGGTCGCCTGGACGGGATACTGCTCCTTCTAACATAGTTAGAAGTTCGAGCACGTCCCGCTCCTCGCGCCGTCCGCCACTGCCACCCACCACTCCAGCAGAAGCTTTGGCGCGAGCTCAACTTCTCCTAGATTACCCTCCGACGTCAGACAAGATCGACGAATGGAGAGCCACCATCCAGAGTCTCATCGGCTACGCCAACGGCGACACTCCACGGCGGCCGAGCGCGTCGCCGCCGCGGCAGGACCGCCGGACGCGAGCCGGTGGCGACGAAACGGGCGGAGGTGCAACTACCATGCAATCACCGCCCCGAAGGCCAAGATCGCCGACTCGTCGGATCCACCTCGATAGCGACTCCACTGCATCGTCGGATCCACGAGCTCGTCGCGATCAGCGCCAAGTTCTTCATGATCGACAACAAGAAGACGCTCGAACCCGCATCGAGCGCCAAAGAGAAGCGCGAGGTCAATCCGACAAGCGCGCTGGGCCCTCTGTTAACATGCATGCGCCAGAGGAACCAGGCGATCTGCCGTACACGGTAGGTTGTCCTGCGTTCACTCGTGAGCTACGGCAAGTCCAGTGGCCCAGTACAAAGAACTTCAAGCCAGACGTACCGGAGAAGTACGACGGCAAGACGCATCCGTCAGAGTTCCTCAGCATCTACACCATTGCAGTGCAAGCTGCCGGGGGACGAGATGACAAGATCCTTGCCAACTACTTCCTGCTGGTACTCAAGCCCAATGTCAGATCCTGGCTCATGCACTTGCCAGACAACTCCATATCCTCTTGGGCTGATCTGTGCCATCAGTTTGTCGGCGCCTTTACCGACGGACACAAGCCTCATGGCCAGGAGAGTGATCTTCATTTGCTCGCCCAGAAGGAAGGCGAACCCCTGCGCAAGTACATTCAGAGATTCAGTAGCGTGCAGCACAACATCCCAGACGTCCACCCTGCCGCGGTGATCAGCGCGTTCCATCAGAACGTGCGGAACCGCAGGATGCGGGAGGAAATGGCGATGTGCAAGATCAGGGACGTCAGTGAGTTATATGCACTGGCCGACAAGTGCGCGCGCGCTGAGGAAGGGAGGAGATTCCCGGAAAAAATATAGGAGCGGGAGGATCTGACAGCGAAGATGCCGCCCCGGCAAGGAGAAACCGGCGGCGGAACAACAAGAGGAGGAAAGGCAAAGAAGTGCTAGTTGTTGAGCAGTCTGGCAACGGTGGCGGCGCCAAGGAAGCCAAAGCTGGTGACTCCGGCAAGGAGGTTGCCGCGGAGGTGGCGGTCGCCGACAAGCAGGACGGCACCAACAAGCAGTATTGCAAGATTCACCACACCAAGGGCCATGATCTTCAGAACTGCAAGAGGGTCGAGCAGCTTATTGAGCAACAGAAAGCTGAATACGAGCGACGCGACAAGGAGTAGGCCCAGGAAGGAGCTGGTGGATCCGGCAAGAAACGTCCCGGCCGAGGAGGACGCCGTGGCAAGGCCAAGCAGCGGCAAGGAGACAGACCTCCTCGCGGCCGCGACAAGGATGAAGATGACGGCGACGATGAAGATATGGACGATGAGGAGACTGATGAGCAGGAGTTCCAGAAAGCTACAGAGGTCCTGTGCGTTGACGGTGGTGCTTCTCTGCATGCCTCGCACCGCCAGCTCAAGCAGTGGGTGCGGGAAGTTAATGCAGCAGAACCACCCGTCGAGTCACGCAGGCCTCTGAAATGGTCCAGCACGCCTATCATCTTTGATATTGAGGACCACCCGGATCGCATAACTGCGGTCAGGTGCTTGCCGATGTTGGTTTCACTAACAATTCGCAACCTCAAGGTCACTAAGATGCTAGTTGACGGCGGGGCCGGCTTGAACCTGATCTCCTCCACGGTGCTCCATAAGCTCCAGATCCCTGACAGCGAGCTCGAAGAGACCGGCACGTTTCAAGGAATTAACCCGGGAAGGACCAAGCCAAAGGGAAAGATCACGTTGCCGGTAACATTTGGCAGTGAGTTGAACTTCAGGACTGAGAGGGTCACGTTTGACGTTGCCGACATTCCATTACCTTACAATGGAATCCTTGGTCGTCCGGCACTCGCCAAGTTCATGGCAGCCTCTCACTATGCATACAACGTAGTGAAAATGCCAGGCCCAATAAGTGTCATCTCTGTCCTTGGCGACAAGAAGGATGCTCTTATCTGTGCCGACAAGATCTACCGGGAAGCAACAGCCGCAGCAGAACGAAGGACACTTGCCGCTGAAGCTCCTGGGGGGAAGAAGAAGACCAAGTCCGGCAAGAGCTCTGATGCCCACTCCGGCAAGCGCACCTCTTCGGAGTGCTGCGCTACCGTCGAGGACGCACCATCGAGCTCCACCGGCAAGTGCAAGAAGGCGATGGCAACTCCACCTGAGACTAAGAAGGTGTCCGCCAAAGAGGATGGCACTGGTGGTACCTTCACCATCAGCGCCACTCTTGACCCCAAATAGGAAAGCGCGCTCATTGCTTTCCTGCGGGCGAATGTCGATGTGTTTGCGTGGCAACCGTCTGATATCCCCGGTGTTCCCAGGAAAGTGATTGAGCACCACTTTGCCATCTGTCCTCATGCGTGGCCCGTCAAGCAGAGAGTCAGGAAGCAGGCAGTTGAGCGCCAAGAATTTATCGCAGAAGAAATCAAGAAGTTGGAAGCAGCAGGCCTTGTCAGAGGAGTACTCCATCCCACGTGGTTGGCCAATCCTGTTGTTGTGCGCAAGGCTAACGGGAAATGGAGACTTTGTATTGACTTCACTGATGTTAATAAAGCTTGTCCCAAAGACCCATTTCCCTTGCTGCGTATTGACCAGATTGTTGACTCCACAGCCGGATGTGATTTGCTTTCATTTCTTGATGCATACTCAGGATATAATCAGATCTTCATGGCAGAAGAAGATGAAGAGAAAACCGCATTTATCACCCCGTGTGGCACGTACTGCTTCATACGGATGCCTTTCGGTTTGAAGAATGCTGGTTCAAGATTCGCAAGGGTAGTTCACCATGCTTTTGAGCCACAAATACACAGAAATGTGGAAGCTTACATGGATGACATAGTGGTCAAGAGCAAGGACAAAGCAACCTTGATTCAAGATTTAGATGAGACATTTGCAAACCTGCGCAAGATCAACCTCAAGCTTAACCCCGAGAAGTGCGTGTTTGGAGTCCCTTCCGGCAAGCTTCTCGGGTTCTTCGTATCTCAGCGGGGAATTGAAGCCAATCCCGACAAGATCAAAGCCATCGAGAAGATCGAAGCACCAAAGCGCGTCAAAGATGTACGAAGGCTTGCCGGTTGCGTGGCTGCTCCCAGCAGGTTTATCTCTAGATCTGCTGAGCGCGCCCTACCATTTTTCAAAATTTTGAAAAAGGCAGGTCCAATGAAATGGACTCTGGAAGCGGAGGCTGCGCTGCAGGATTTGAAGAGATACCTGTCCTCCACTCCAACGCTTGTCGCACCTAAGCCGCAAGAGAAGTTGCTGCTGTATATAGCGGCAACCAATCAAGTGGTTAGTGCTGCGTTAGTGGCGGAGAGGGAGGCGGATGATGAGCCAGCAACCATGGCAGATCCATCCAGCGACAAGCAGGGGGCTTCGCCGACAAGCTCTAGTCCCGACAAACATGAGCTTGCGCAGGAGCATGATAAGATGCCAAGGAGAATGGTGCAGCGCCCAGTCTACTTTGTCAGTTCTCTTCTACAGGGGGCTAGATCAAGGTACTCTGCTCTGTAGAAGTTGCTTTTCGGCCTCCTCATGGCCTCGAGAAAGCTGCGCCATTACTTCCAAGCACATGAGATCACAGTCGTCACTCGCTTTCCGCTGAAGAGGATACTGCAAAATCCAGAAGCAACAGGCAGGATTGTCAAGTGGGCGCTGGAATTGTCAAGCTTTGGCCTCAAGTTTGAGAGCACATCAACTATCCAAAGCAGAGCATTGGCAGAGTTCATAGCAGAGTGGACGCCAACCCCAGATGAAGAAATTCCAGAAACGAGAATCCCCGTCAAAGAGGCAAGCAAAGAGTGGCTGATGTACTTTGATGGTGCCTTCTCGCTGCAAGGCGCCGGTGCAGGCGTGCTGCTTGTCGCACCCACCGAAGAGCACCTCAAGTACATAGTCCAGATGCATTTTCCCAAGGAGCAAGCAACCAACAATACTATGGAGTATGAAGGATTGCTTGCCGGTCTCCGAATCGCAGCAGACCTTGGGATCAAGAAGCTCATTGTCAGGGGTGACTCACAGCTTGTCATCCGACAAGTGAACAAGAACTACCAAAGTCCATTGATGGAATCGTATGTCGATGAAGTGAGGAAGCTAGAGGAGCACTTTGACGGCCTACAAATGGAGCATATCCCAAGAGCTCAGAATGATATTGCTGATGGCCTGTCAAAGTGCGCCGCACTAAAGTTACCTATGGAACCAGGGATCTTTGTGCTTAAGTTGACTCAACCATCTGTATCACCATCAACTGGACAAAGCAAAAAGAAGAAGTTGGTTTCTGGTGACTACTTTCCGGCACAGCTCCCCGAAGCCGCCACAAAGAAAGTCCCCAAGATCAACACCACAGATGCTGAGGGGCAGTCTGCTCCGGCAAGCCTTATGGTTTGTTCCGTTGAAGCAGACGCCCCCGACAAGTTTTGCTCCGGCAAGCTTGCCGGGGAACATCAAGCTCCGGCAGGACCGCAAGTCCTTGCCGTAGAAGCAGATGTTCCCGCAGTAGAAAATGTGCCTTTAGTCCTTGTTGTCGAGCCGCAGGCTCCAGCATGGGCGCAGCAGATTGTCCATTTCCTTCAGACAGGAGAACTTCCCGAAGAACAAGAAGAAGCGGAAAGAGTAGCCTGGCAGTCAAGTATGTACCAGTTTGTCGATAGCATACTGTACAGAAGAAGACTCAACGGTGTGAAATTGAAGTGTATTCGCCGGGAAGATGGACAAAAGCTGTTGGCAGAGATACATGGAGGCATATGTGGCCACCACATAGGCGCAAGAGCACTTGCCGGCAAAGCTTTCCGGCAAGGTTTCTTTTGGCCGACAGCCCTCCAGGATGCAACTGCACAAGTAACCAAGTGTGAAGCGTGCCAGTTCCACTCCAAGCAGATACACCAGCCAGCTCAAGCTCTCCAGACGATCGCTTTATCCTGGCCATTTTCGGTCTGGGGGCTCGATATTCTCGGCCCCTTCCCCCGAGCTGTCGGGGGCTTTGAGTACTTGTACGTTGCAATCGACAAGTTCATAAAGTGGCCGGAAGTGCAGCCAGTGAGGAAGGTGACATCACAGTCAGCAGTCAAGTTCTTCAGGTCAACTGTTTGCCGTTTCGGGATCCCTAACAGGATCATCACCGACAACGGCACGCAATTCACGAGCCGCACCTTCATACAGTACATCCAAGACCTTGGCGCCAAGGTCTGCTTCGCTTCTGTTGCTCATCCGAGAAGCAACGGTCAAGCAGAAAGGGCAAATACTGAAGTGCTGCGCGGGCTCAAGACCAGGTGCGGAAGGAACTGGATCGAGGAGCTGCCGGTGGTTCTTTGGTCGATCAGAACGACGCCAAATCGAGCCATTGGCCAGGCACCTTTCGCTCTAGTCTATGGAGCAGAGGCAGTTCTCCCCACGGAACTCGTATACGGATCACCTCGAGTGCTCGCTTATGATGAGCTTGAGCAAGAACAGTTGCGGCAAGACGATGCGCTGTTCCTTGAGGAAGATCGTCTTCAGGCTGTTGTACGAGCTGCTCGATACCAGCAAGCTTTGCGCCGCTATCATAGCCGCAAAGTTAAAGCCAGAAGCTTCGAGGAAGGCGACCTTGTTCTTCGGCGCGTTCAGTCCGCCAAGAATTCCAACAAGTTGACGCCGAAGTGGGTAGGCCCTTATCGGGTGAGACGAGTCACAAGGCCTGGCGCTGTCCGCCTTGAGACCGAAGATGGCATTCCAGTGAGCAGCCCCTGGAACATAGAACATCTTCGTAAGTTTTTCCCATAAGGCGCGGTTGCCGGAACCCGTTCCGGCAATCACCTTTTGTACAAGTTTTGCCGCTGTTGCATGTAATCCTTTGTACAAAGCCGGGCGTAGATCCCGTGCATAAGTAAAAACCCATGTGCTCCGCACAGCTTGTCCATTTCATGCGTTAGTTCCTTTCTTGCATGTGATTATCTGACACTTTGTGCAACACTTACATCAGGTAAGCAGTAACGAGCCGAAGTGCTCCATATTATTATTTTCTCTTCTTTCTTTTTCTTTTAAAGGAAAAGAAGGTTCTCTCGCACACAAGTTTGCCGGGGGGAAGGAGAAGATTGTGGTGTGGGCCAGGCGTCGTTCAAGCAAAGACTTGCCTTACGGGGAAGCAAATAACAGAAAAGCTAAGTTGCCAAAGTTTGAGCAATCACTTTTTTAATTTTCGAGTTATCTTCCTCGAACGACCCTGCTTTGTATGGAAAACCTATGCGCGGAGGAACCAACTCGTGGCTAGTTGCGCCCTTACTTTGTTTCGGGTCCGCTCAACAGCTTAAGCGTGCTGCATCTAGTCACGACAAGGTTTCTTGTCGGAAGCAGCGCCGCCAGCAGGCTGCTGAAGTTCCGCACTCAGTGCTCGCGGCTCGGGCGCCTGCGCCGACAAGTTCCCTAGAAGCGTAGGGTGAAAACATACAAAGGGAGGAATCTAGTAGAGGAAATAACATTGCAATTGATAGACAGAAAAAAAGTTATATTACAAAGATAACTTGTCGCAGCTCTAATAGATTGTTTTCGTGACATGACTAGCAGCGACAAGGGAAAAGAAGAAATGGGCGGCCTAGTCTACGCGCCCGCCCTTGACTCGCTTGATCTCGCTCACCTTGTCCACAATGGGTGCGACAAGGGCCTTGAGTGCGTCCAGATCGGCGTCAGGCGGCAAGGATCGGAGGATGTTGGTGAAGCTGAGGCCTGGATTGCGGAAGGCCACCTTCATCAGCACCTTCTGGAGAACCCCAGCGCAGATTTTGCGCGACTCGTCGGCCAGCTGCTTCGGGATCCTCTCCCGGAGCCGCTGGAGTGCCGTCACCACGCCCTTGAAGAATAGACTGAGCTTGGCGCTGGGTTGAAGGCTCTCGTCGGAAGGATACCCAAAGTCCTCCATCCCCAGCTGCGCCAGCTCCTCATTGATGACGGCGGCGGTGTTCACCAAACCCTCGGTCCAGTGCTCCATTGTGTCTCTGAAGGAGTTCTGGGTGACTGCAATGCTCTCCAGCAGCGCCGCGTCAGCCTTGACCTTCTCCGCCAAGGTCTTCTCCCGCTCCTTGGCGGCCTCCAGCGTCTGCGTCAGCGTGGCCAGTTTCAGCTCCAAATCTGCTTTGTAATCCTTGGCGGCGCTGAGCTCCTTGCCCCTCTCAGCGAGAAGGCCTTGCAGTTCACCATGGGTGGCGGCATCCTTCTCGCGCTCGCGCTTGAGAGCGGCAATCTCCTCACTGCTCTTCCCAATATCGGCCTCCAGCCGCGCCACCTTCTCCTCTAGCTCCTTATTGGCGGCCTCTGCAGTTGCCGCGGCATCCTTTGCCTCCTTGAGCGCCCCGCCAAGTGCTCGCTCACGCTCGGCGAGCTCTTCCTCGTAGCTGTCGAGGTGGGCCTTCCGCTGCACTAGCTCGCCTTCCCGCGGGGACTGCTTCTCGGCAGCAAGCCTTTGTTCTTCCTCAGCCTCGGCCTTCTCGAGAAGAAAGGTCGTGCACTCTTCGTCTACTCGCTCCCGCTCCTGCGCCAGGGACCGGAGAGCTTCTCGATTTTGTCTCCGGAGCTCTTCCGCATGCTTCTCCATGTCAACTCCCGCCTTCGCAACAAGCGCTTCCCGGGAAGCCAGCTTGGCTTGCCAGGTGCGGTAGAGTGACAGCAGCTTCCGCAGCAGCTCCTCCTCCTTAGGCTCGCCACTGCTGCTGCCAGGCGCGTCAACCAATGACATCCCAGCAGAGGCGAGCACCTCCCCGTCAAAGGTCTCCCCCTCGACTGGCGCCCTGGAGCTCGACGCCCAGGTTAGCTTGATGAAGATGTTGTCACCGGCCTGCAAGTAGGCGCCGGGCTGGGGCTCCTCGGAGCCCGGCTTCGCGGAAGCGGCAGAGGGTTCGGCGGTCGATGCAGCGCCCGGCGCTCCTGCGGCCTCAGGGTCGTCAGTGCGATCGCCCGACCCCTCGCCGTCTTCCGCAGCAGCAGCCCCGGCGGCCTCCTCTCCGGCGGTCACATCAGCACCGGCACCTTCCTCGCCGGTGCCCTCTATCTCCATTGGCTCAGCCGAAGATGGGTCTGAAGAACAAAGAAGGGAGGAAAATCAATCAAAAATTCAAGGAAAGAAAAACAGAAGAAGCAGAACCCAAGGGAAAGTTTCTGGGCAAGTGGATTACCTGCGCCAAGATCTTCAGTTGCGGCCTCGGTCGCCGCAGGATCAGCAGTGCCATTCCTTGCCGGAGAGCGCTCCCTTGCCGGGGACTCCTCCCTTGGCGACGCAGTCGAAGCAGGTGGCACTTCGGGACCGGCCTCCGGGCGCTCCTGATGAGGCTGCTCTGCTCCTGCACAAGTCAATAAGCAAGATATCAACAAAGGAAAAAGCACTCGAGCGCGCCCGACAGCAGAAGGCTAAACTATGAACTTACGCTGGGGGCTGCTTCGAGGGGTGATTGTCGTGTCCGTCAAGGTGGTCTCAGACCCACCGCCTGCTGACGCGATGGGATCATCCTCGATGACGATCACCGCGGCCTTGGCCCTCTTCGCCGCTCTCTGGGCCAATGTTCTGAAAAGAAAAGAGTCCAGATTGGAGCAAGTCAGATACAAAATATAAACAGCAAGATTGAAGGATTATAAGGGCGTCAAAGAAACTCACTCTTCTTCCTCCTCATCGGAGCTGAGCGCGGAAAGATCGAAGTTCGGCCCTCCTCCGGTGCGGCGAGGTGGAGGAGTAGGATCCCTTGCCCGCTTGGCGGGGGCGGCGGCGGTGGCCCGGGAAGATCCCGCTCCAGTTGCCGCTGTTGCGTGAGGCACTCCCGTGGCAACATTGCTTGCCGCGGTAGAGCGCGTCGCGCGGCTCGGTGGCTGTGGAGCCGGCTGCCGCCCTGCTGCGTCCCCGGCCCTGCGAAGGCGCCTCCTTGGCGGGGCCGGGGGCTCCGCCTGCGGCAAGCTCTCTGAAGGTTCAGCCTCCTCCTCGCCGGCCTCGCTCGACTCGGCTTCAGAACCGGCAGGCTCCTCCTCGCCCATGAACTCCGCGCGTTCGGCAAGGTTTGCCGCCTCTGCAGCCTCCGCCTCCTCCACAGTGAACCCAAACACACCCGGAGCAGCTGCGGTCGCAACCTCTTCCGCCCTAGTAGCGATGAGCTGCAGCTCCTCGTCGGTGGTGTCACGAGTGAGGCTCTTCTGCTCGTCAGCGCGGACCGGCAACTCCTCCAAGGTGTCAAAGAACGCTCGCACAACGTCGTCCGTAGGCTCTTGCCAAGTGGGGACGATGCCGTGTGAATCGCACAACGGCATCATAGCACGGATCCGGTCAAGCGAAGAGTTATTGCACAAAGGAACTACGCCCCTCGGCAGTGCGAATGGGTGCTGGGGGTCGCGTTTGAATAATTCCAAGAGCATTGCGTCCAACTCCAAGACAGTGAAGTTATAGTTCAGGCCCGGCCGCAGCCTCATGATGTCCGCCGAATTCTTGAATTCCCAGGCGGGCCTCCTCCTCTCCTGCAGGGGGGCAATGCGGCGGCGGAGGAAATCTGCCCCGACAGCACCTACGGTGAGCCCGGCAAGCCTGAGGCGAAGAATCCTAGTGATGGCGATCTTCAGCCTCTCGTCTTCCGGGGCCATGTTGCTCCAGTCATTGCCGCGCACTATTGGAGTTTGGTGCATGGCGGTGAAGGGCTGCGGATCCTCCTCGACGATCCAACACCACTCCGCTCTCCACTCCTCCGACTTGCTGCGAAGCTCACCCTCCAAGTACGCCTCTTTCTTGCCGACCCTCGAGACCCAGGCAATCCCTCCGGCAAGCGGCTCTCCTCTCTCTACCCGAGGTATGAAGAAGTGGCGGAAAAGGGCTACACTAGGGTGGACTCCGACAAAGTTTTCGCACAAGTGTGCGAAAACTGCCATGGTCAAGACAGCATTGGGGGTGAAGTCAAGGAGGCGGAAGCCATACGTGTTCATAATGTCACAAAAGAATTCCGAGAAGGGCGGGCAGAGCCCGCAGTAGAAGAATAGCAGGAAGAACGGGTACCCATTTGGAGCCGACTCCGAGGCAGTGGCCGGGAGTACCCTCGTGCGCGGATGCGCACGCGTCTCCGTCGCCCAAAAGAGGTAAAAGTACTCCCTCAGCTCCTGCACGCCGAGCTGGGGGGTGAAGATCGCCCGCTCCTTCCGCAGCGCCGCGAGCCGCTGCGCCTCGGCCGACTTCACGCCCTTTCCCTTGTCGCCTTTCGGGGCCATGGCGGAGGTGGTGGAGAAGGTCGACGGCGTGGTGATGCTGGTGGCAATGGGGGGGGGCGGAGCGCTGCTCTCTCGGCTTTGAGAAGAAGAGGGGAGCGGCGAAGTTTGTGAAGAAGGAGTAGCAGCAAGCAGCGAGGGGGAACGAACTGCCCCTGTTTCCTCTGCTTATAAAGAGGGACGGGGCGGACGTTTCGGCCTTCCGCTTAAACAGCCACCCACGATCTCTCCCACGATGCCGCAATCAACGCGTGCCGTTATGGGAGAGTGCGGTGCATACGGAACAAGATTTGGCGTGGCCCAGCACGCGTGTGCCCGTGCCCTGTCTTGGGCCTGGCCCAACAGCGCTCGGCACCGTGTCTGGCCCAGGCCCGGGGGCTCCTGTCGGTGTACTAGATTAGGGGTACCCTAGTACCCCGAACTTGTGCATGGGCAGTTGCAGCACCCCGCGGCAAAGGCTTGCCGGGTGATCGCCCAGATCCCCCAAGGTTCCCCTGGAGCCATCCAAGAACGAAGTATTTAAGCTAAGGAGACAAGACCCCGGCAAGAGGAGCTTGCCGAGAAGGCCAACCAAGACGCTCCAATGAACTTGCCGCGACGCGCCACGCGCTCCGACAAGGCAACAAGGCCCCGGCAAGAGGAGCTTGCCGGGAAGACAAACCAAGGTACTTCGAAGCCCGGTGAGCGACAAGCTTCCGGACCCGACAAGATAACAACAGCGACAAGGCGCTTGCCGCGGCAGGCGGCCACTCTGCGTCCACGCTCCAGCGCATCCACCAAGTGTCGCCCTGGGGGCCTCTCCGGGCGTGCGTGGCGGGAGGCTGTGCAGCCAGCGGTGCACAGTGGCATGCGAAGCTGACAAGATCGCCATCGTGGCGAACGGTGGCGCCCCTAACGGTCCTTTTCTGCACTGTTCGGGCGACTCAGACGGGCATTTAATGCCCTTGTCCCCTGCCGTCAGAGTTAGGTAGGGTGCACTGTACAAGCAACTGTATCAACTACCTCGCTTTTTACGTTTTTACCCTCCTGTGCGTTGCCACTTGTCGGTGACCCCTTTAGCGTATAAAAGGAGGCCCATGCGCAACGTAGAGGGGGTTCGGCTCATAGGTTCGAAGCCTCAGATAGTTTGCTTCGATACATCCGTAGCCCAGAGAACATCACACTCTCGCTTTGGAGAGCAGGATCACCAGATAATACAACCAGACAAGCAGTAGTAGGAGTGTTATCTCTCCGGAGAGCTCCGAAGCTGGGTAAACTGCACGTGTGCCTCGCCTCGATCTGCTCTTCGTGCGATCTCCGCCCCCCGCCGAACCGAAAGGGGCCCGGTCTGCCGGCCCCATAGGTGTTCGAGGATCAGTTTCCCCGACAGTTGATCCTAAGTTTTTGCTTTTTCACATGATGTTTGCTATTCTTAGATGTCAATTTATTTTGCTTTGCTTGCTGTTTGAATAGAATACCAAGATCTAAAATTCTTAAATGTTAGAGTCTTCACATAGTTGCATAATTACTCAACTACTCATTGATCTTCACTTATATCTTTCGGAGTAGTTTGTCATTTGCTCTAGTACTTCACTTATATCTTTTAGAGCACGGTGGTGGATTTGTTTTATAGAAACTATTGATCTCTCAGGCTTCACTTAGATTATTTTGAGAGTCTTAAATAGCATGGTAATTTTCTTAAAATACTAATATGCTAGGTATTCAAGAATAATAAAATTCTCTTATGAGTGTGTTGAATACTATGAGAAGTTTGATACTTGATAATTGTTTTGAGATACGGAGATGGTGATATTAGAGTCATGCTAGTTGAGTGGTTATGAATTTGAGAAATACTTGTGTTGAAGTTTGTGATTCCTGTAGCATGCACGCATGGTGAACCGTTATGTGATGAAGTCGGAGCATGATTTATTTATTGATTGTCTTACTTATGACTGGCAGTCGGGGACGAGCGATGGTTTTTTCCTAGCAATCTATCCCCCTAGGAGCATGCGCGTAGTACTTTGTTTTGATAACTAATAGATTTTTGCAATAAGTATGTGAGTTCTTTATGACTAATGTTGAGTCCATGGATTATACGCACTCTCACCCTTCCACCATTGCTAGCCTCTCTAGTACCGCGCAACTTTCGCCGGTACCATACACCCACCATATACCTTCATCAAAACAGCCACCATACCTACCTATTATGGCATTTCCATAGCCATTCCGAGATATATTGCCGTGCAACTTTGCACCATCCAGTTTATTATGACACATTCATCATTGTCATATTGCTAGCATGATCATGTAGTTGACATAGTATTTGTAGCAAAGCCACTGTTCATGATTCTTTCATACTTGTCACTCTTGATTCATAGCATATCCCGGTACAGCGCCGAAGGCATTCATATAGAGTCATACATTGTTCTAGTATCGAGTTGTATCATTGAGTTATAAATAAATAGAAGTGTGATGATCATCATTCAATAGAGCATTGTCCCCAAAAAAGGAGAAAGGCCAAAGAAAAAAAAAAGAAGGCCCAAAAAAATAAATATAAAAAACGGGAAATGCTACTATCCTTTTTTCCACACTTGTGCTTCAAAGTAGCACCATGATATAGCGAGTCTCATATATTGTGCTTCAAAGTAGCACCATGTTCTTCATATAGAGAGTCTCATATGTTGCCACTTTCATATACTAGTGGGAATCTTTCATTATAGAACTTGGCTTGTATATTCCAATGACGGGCTTCCTCAAAATGCCCTAGGTCTTCGTGAGCAAGCGAGTTGGATGCACACCCACTAGTTTCTTTTGTTGAGCTTTCATACATTTATAGCTCTAGTGCATCCGTTGCATGGCAATCCCTACTCACTCACATTGATATCTATTGATGGGCATCTCCATAGCCCGTTGATACGCCTAGTCGATGTGAGACTATCTTCTCCCTTTTTGTCTTCTCCACAACCACCATTCTATTCCACCTATAGTGCTATGTCCATGGCTCACGCTCATGTATTGCGTGAAGATTGAAAAAGTTTGAGAACATCAAAAGTATGAAACAATTGTTTGGATGGTCATCGGGGTTGTGCATGATTTAAATATTTTGTATGGTGAAGATGGAGCATAGCCAGACTATATGATTTTGTAGGGATAACTTTCTTTGGCCATGTTATTTTGAGAAGACATGATTGCTTAGTCAGTATGCTTGAAGTATTATTGTTTTTATGTTAGTATTAAACTTTTGTCTTGAATCTTATGGATCTGAATATTCATACCACAATTAAGAAGAATTACATTGAAATTATGCCAACTAGCATTCCACATCAAAAATTATCTTTTTATCATTTACCTACTCGAGGACGAGCAGGAATTAAGCTTGGGGATGCTTGATACATCTCCAACGTATCTATAATTTTTGATTGCTCCATGCCATATTATCTACTGTTTTGGACAATATTGGGCTTTATTATCCACTTGTATATTACTTTCGGGACTAACCTATTAACCGGAGGCCCAGCCCAGATTTGCTGTTTTATGCCTATTTTAGTGTTTTGAAGAAAAGGAATATCAGACGGAGTCGAAACGGAACGAAATCAACTGGAGAAGTTATTTTTGGAAGAAAACACGCCTGATGGACTTGGACCCCACGTCAGAAGATACAGGAGCTGCCCACAAGGGTGGGGGCGCCCCCCCCCCCCAGGGCGCGCCCCCTGCCACGTGGGGCCCCCGTGGCTCCCCTGACGTGCTTCTTCCGCCTATATAACTCCATGTACCCTGAAACTTCCAGAACGCACAATAGATCGGGAGTTCCACCGCTAGAAGCCTCCGTAGCCACCGAAAACCAATCTAGACCCGTTCCGGCACCTTGCCGGAGGGGGAAATCCCTCTCCGGTGGCCATCTTCATCATCCCGGTGCTCTCCATGACGAGGAGGGAGTAGTTCTCCCTCAGGGCTGAGGGTATGTACCAGTAGCTATGTGTTTGATCTCTCTCTCTCTCGTGTTCTTGAGATGATACGATCTTGATGTATCGCGAGCTTTGCTATTATAGTTGGATCTTATGTTTCTCCTCCCCCTCTTCTCTCTTGTAATGAATTGAGTTTCCCCTTTGAAGTTATCTTATCGGTTTGAGTCTTTAAAGATTTGAGAACACTTGATGTATGTCTTGCCGTGGATATCTGTGGTGACAATGGTATACCACGTGCCACTTGATGTATGTTAAGGTGATCAACTTGCGGGTTTCGTGACATTGGGAACCTATGCATAGGGGTTGGCACACGTTTTCGTCGTGATTCTCCGGTAGAAACTTTGGGGCACTCTTTGAGGTTCTTTGTGTTGGTTGAATAGATGAATCTGAGATTGTGTGATGCATATCGTATAATCATACCCACGGATACTTGAGGTGACATTGGAGTATCTAGGTGACATTAGGGTTTTGGTTGATTTGTGTCTTAAGGTGTTATTCTAGTACGAACTCTAGGGTTATTTGTGACACTTATAGGAATAGCCCAACGGATTGATGGGAAAGAATAACTTTGAGGTGGTTTCGTACCCTACCATAATCTCTTCGTTCGTTCTCCGCTATTAGTGACTTTGGAGTGACTCTTTGTTGCATGTTGAGGGATAGTTATGTGGTCCAATTATGTTAGTATTGTTGAGGGAACTTACACTAGCGAAAGTATGAACCCTAGGCCTTGTTTCAACGCATTGCAATACCGTTTACGCTCACTTTTATCATTCATTACCTTGCTGTTTTTATAATTTCAGATTACAAAAACTATTATCTACCATCCACATACCACTTGTATCACCATCTCTTCGCTAAACTAGTGCACCTATACAATTTACCATTGTATTGGGTGTGTTGGGGACACAAGAGACTCTTTGTTATTTGGTTGCAGGGTTGCTTGAGAGAGACCATCTTCATCCTACGCCTCCTACGGATTGATAAACCTTAGGTCATCCACTTGAGGGAAATTTTCTACTGTCCTACAAACCTATGCACTTGCAGGCCCAACAACATCTACAAGAAGAAGGTTGTGTAGTAGACATCAGTAGGCGGGGTAGTTCCGCCTAGTCGGTTCGACAGAGAAGCGAGAGGATGAGGGAGTAGGCTGCTCCAAATGTAGGGCTATGTGATTTGACGGCGAGTTACTGCTGGACAGGTGGGGCCCTGTGATTTGACTTGCCATTATCATTTTAACTGCGGCGCTACGACCGGCATGAGTATCCCGATTCCTAACCACCTCCATGGTATACAGGTTCCAAGTATTGGGCCCTTCCCAGTGCTCCAAGGTGTATAGGTGCTAAGGACGCCACATAGGCAGAAAACTGATGTGTCAAAGTAATTAAAAAGGAGAGAGGGCATTATGGTGACCCCAGGAAGAAATGGTGCTAAGCACACGGACCTATGTAAAATGACTACCAACCAATACATGGGAGTTTAATTAATAAACAATTCCATAAGGGAACCTTAGCTACAAAAGCTAAGCACCTTTGCATTGGGAAGACTTGTTGCTAAGATTTTAATGCATTTAGCACCTCATCTAAGCACCCATGCATTGGACGAGTACAAACAAAGAGATAGAGAGAAGTAAAAAAATTACTCTTATAGCCAGCCTTAGGCTAGTCATGGTGGGGAGTAACTTAGACTTGTGTCATGCATATGACACTAGTCTTTGTTACTATCTTCATAGTGCAAAGTATAACATGCAAGTAGTATCATAGATGATTGCATTTATTACATTATAGACTCATTTTGCTTTGGAATGTGTTATGTTACTCCAAACACCTCTCTCCTCATTAACGATATGCCACATAAGCAAACTTGTCTTGGAATGCGCTATATTACTTTCTAAGTTACTCCCACTATGACCAGCCTTACAGCTAACGTTGTTGTATGAGTGACTAAGTGATGACTATGTATGACATGCCAACATCAGATAGCCTAACGCACCTAGACGGAGGAAGTATTTTCATGCATGCGAAGTAGGGAAACATGCCCATTTATAGCCATCTGAAATCTCCAAGGGCGCGACCGCGCGAGCGAGGTGACGGTCATTCTAGGCGCGACCATGATATGGGCTACTGACAACCCTTGGATCTGAGATCAAACGGTCGCATGCTATGTTGCTAAAAATTTGCAGAATAACCGTCCAGGATAGGATATTCACCCATAGGTCTATAATCATGCCATGCAACCATTCGATCTTAGATCCAAGGGCTCTTGGAAGCCCATATCATGGGAGCATGGAAAGCTTCATATTACCTATAATTTCCCCGACGCTTGATGTGCGAACACGCAGATGCATGAAGCCATTTAATTGGGCTTCCAGTAGACATGACATCTAATTGGGCCCCCATAGTACTATGAATGAATCCATTTATCCATCGGGAAAGCCCACTACCCTACTGTTCACATGCCCCACTCAGCATTTTTACAATCAGAAAACTGCTAGGAGTTTGCTCCTACTCGTCCCCGCTCGTCCTTTAACATTATAGTAGTTTGCTCGTAGTCGTCCCGTCCTTTCACATTACAGCAGTTACACTAATGCTAACCCTCCTCCTAAATCCATGGTGTCCCAAATCTCCATGATCGGCGGTGAGTACAAGGTTAGAACCATCACCAGTGATGAGTTCGATGTCATCTACACCTGTTCTTCCGCGACGGTGAAAGGATGCCTTGCTCGCTTCAAATGCATGTTCGAAAAGTCAATTGATGAGTGGGTCGCTGGGCTAGATGTTGAGTACACCACAGTCCTGGGAAAAGAGAAGAATCTAAAGGAGGAAGAGAGGAAGAAGCCCGCCGTGATCCAGGTTTGCGTGCATAACTTCTGCTTGGTCTACCACATATGCCATGCCGACGTTGAGTGCGAGGATTTTATGAACTTCCTCGGGGACGGAAAAATCAAATTCGTTTCTGTAGACTTTATGAACAACAAAGAAGTCCTGCATCGGATAGGCATCGTTGTAGGCAAGCCATTCGACCTCCGGAGGAATGTGCTGGCGTCCTCACGTCAGCCTTCAATGCTGACCTTAGTAGCAGCCATGGTTGATCCTTTGTATGGTAAACTGACGAAATCTCTACCCGAGTTTCGCCATGCATGGCAGTGGAATGTACTAGATATAGACCACATCAATTACGCTGCAATGGATGCCTACTTTTGTTTCAATATCTATAAGGGTTGGATGAAGAGCGAGAGCCAAGTGTGTGGTTCAAGCAAAGAAGTATCGGCCAAGAGGAAGAGGGACAAGGACGAAGTCAAGCACGTGGACGAGGATGAGGAGTCTGAGTAAGGTGGCCGTGTCGTTGCTCATGGTGGTTGTAATGCAGTGTCTACCAGATTAGTTGCTTAGTTTAATTTTAGGGTGCTTAGTTTTATTTGAGGGGTGTCTTGTGTTGAGCCCCCATCAGAGCTATGTTATGTTCCTTCTCGTTACTTTAACTCTTCAGTACGTACATACTAGTATTCTTATAGTTCATCTTGTAGTTGGTAGTACTACCACTTGTTTCTTCACATTATATACGTACAATATATATGGCCAACATCATATAGCCAACAGTTTAGTTGTCAAAGAATTCCAGGATGCTTAGTTTTATTTGAAGGGTGTGTTGTGCTAGACACCATTATTGTGACTCAAATCTCTTTTTCCATGTTATAATGACACAAATACCTATGGACCAACATGCCAGCTCTCCCTCTATCTCACTATAGTACAATAAAGTGTGGGGCCTACTTGATCCCAACAGCATTCTTATTTTCCTATAAAATTATTCACTTGGTTACTCCTGACAAGCGGGGCCCCACTTATCATTGGGAAATAGAGAGAATCGGCTTATTTTTGTCATATAACATGGTCAACGGGTTTGACATGAAAATAACAATGTCTAATGGAAATTTTTGAGCAAACATCTAATGGAACGATGGCATTTTTGAGATATATAATTGCAATTTTGAGCAAGCATCTCGCAGATCGACGGCATTTTTTAGTAGTTGTAACTTCTAATGGAAATTTTAGTAGTGATACACAACTAGTGGCATAAATAATAAAAACCCAAGAATTAAATAGGTATGCAATTTCTATAATAGATTTAGCACCCCATTTAAGCACGTACTAGCTTTTCTAATAGTACTATATGCATAATTTGGCGACGAGCACTCTCTATATGTACCACCTTTTTCTTTAATTTCATCTTGTTAGGTTTGCTCCATGGCGCAATCCATTGATACTACTATTGTAAAAAAGTATACATTTAAAAGGCTAGAGGGCAGGGCACTCTCGCTTGGTTGGTTTGACAAGAGGCGAGGGCCTTTGTGATTTGATGGCTCATTACTGCTGGAAGGCGAGGCCTTGTGATTTGACTGCTCGTATAAATATTGCCGACGACCTGAGGAGGAGAAAGAACCGTGCGGTATACTCAAGTTTTCCACTGGAGTACTAGTACGACGGAGGAGCACGAAATACGGTTGCCCAGTGCGATATGGCGATAAAAATGATCTAATTTGCTAGTCATTGATCCCAAGGCGCCACTATTCGTTAGCATTCTTCTATTCATGTCTCGCAAAGATCATGACACGTACGAAAAACACCCGAAGCAAAAGAAGAAACACAGGAGCAAAAGAAGAAGGAAGATTATCACCCCCAAAAAAGAAGGAAGACGCACACACAAGTCTAGGGCGCTGCTCTCTACTACATGAAGGGTTGCTGGCTGCAGAGTCGTAAATGCTTCTTCATCGCCTCCACGACATCCATCTCCTTGCACATCTTGTCCACCATCTTCTTCATTCTATCCATGATGCAGGATTTCTCGACGCGAGCCTTCATCATCTGTTCCACGACAGCATTACGTACCTTGATAGCAGTCGGGTGCTCGATGCGGAGCTTCGCCAACTCCTCCTGTTCCATGACGAGGGCCTGCAACATCTTCATCAAGGAACTACTCTTCTCATGCAGCTTCGTCTAGCCGGTGTTCTCCTCCTTTAGCAGGTCGAGCTCATGGCAGAGCTTCGCCTTGTCCTCCTGAAGTTGCAGGATTTTGCAGGTCGCCATCTTATCTGAGGCAATGCTCTTTTTCAGCAGCATCACCAAGCCAGCGGTCAACTCCCCCTGCTCATTGAGCTCAACGGGCATGTCATCGAGGCTCTCCTTCAGCTGCTCCATCAAGCCGTCGATGAACTCCTCCTAATTATTAAGCTGATCGGGCATGTCGTCAAGGGATAACGACTCCAGTGCCGCCAGCTCGGCATGTTCGCCTCCGCGGCTAGGGTGCTCCTGGGAGCACTCGCCTCCGCGGCTAGGGCACTCCTATGAGCCCTCGCCTGCCTGTGAGAGACCTTTCGAGGTCCCTGCCAACCGGTGAGCCCTCTCTTTTTCGTGGCCTTGGTTGACGCTCCCTTTTTACGAGTAGTTCTCGGCCTAGAGCTCTACACACCGGCCATGGCAAGGACGGACGAACAAGAAAGACTTATGAGGAGGAAGAGGTAGAGTGATTTTCGGCTAGGTACTAGTTCTGTTGGGGATGTGATTACCAGATATGACCCGCCCAGGAGGGGCCGGGTCAACCACAATGGCGGTTCACCGGTATGAAGCCCCAGAAGTATACAAGGTGGTGGTTCACAGTTAGGCTTGTGATAGGCCCAAGCCCAGAGGTGGCTTAAGGCCCGTAAGTATAAACCGCCATGTATGAATAGACTTGTAATGTAAGGCATGTAAGATACGTCACCGAGCCGGACACGTTGTACAAGACGGCCAGGACTCTGAAGGCCGCAGGGCATCAACCCGTGTATATAAGGGGACGACCCAGCGGCGGCTTAGAACAGGAAAAAATAGATCGATAGCCAGGTTAAGCGTATTCGCTCCTTGGTCATCGAAACCTAGCAATACCATCTCAACTGGACTAGGCCTTTACCTTCACCGCAAGGGGCCGAACCAGTATAAACCTCTCGTGTCCTTTGTCCCATTTAACCCCTTTAAGCTTCCTAGTTGCGATGGCTCCATGATTGTGTCCTTTCACTAGGACATCTGCCGTGACAATTCCACGACAATTGGCGCCCACCGTGGGGCCTGTGCATGGTGGATTTGAGTTCTCGAAGGGCAACTTCGAAGGGCTCAAGGGATATGTTGTGGGCCGGATGACCAAGAGTCGTCATGGCAAGCTCTACATCGACGACGCTCGCTAGGGCCCCAACGCCAGCTCAATTGAGTACCGGTACCGGGTCCCCTTCGGCAGAATCCACGTCTTCATTGGCCAGATCGGCGAGCCGGGCCCTGAGCCGGACATCTGCACCGACATCATCGAGACGGCTCAGCGTGCGAGACCCGCCCGGGCTCAGCCCACCGTGAAGAGTGCCTTCGTGGGATGCATCCATGGAGGAGAGTTCTCTGAAGAACCGGTGTCTGGCGATGAGACAGCCATCTGCTCTGACGGTAGATCGTCCACAGGTGAGACGGATTCATTGTATCAATTGCGAGACAGTGGGCTTGGGGGCTGTTTCGATGGCAGCAGTATTCCGGACCCCTTTGAGCCGCCAAGAAGAGCAGGAATCTTCATGACTGGCACGCAACCCGTTCAAAACTCTACGGCTGCGGCAGCAATAACCTCCGGGTCAGCAGCGGCCGGGGCAGGAGGTCCTGTGCGCCCGCTGGCTCAGGTGCTGATGGATCTCATGGATAGGATGACAGCCCTGTTGACTGCCGTGGTTAACCCGGCGGATCAGGCTCAGCATGATGCAGAAGTGGCACGGTTACGTGAGGAGGTAGTACAAGCCAAGGAAAACGTAGCAACGGAGGACGTTAGGATGGCTGCAGAGCGGGCGGCTTTGGATGCTTGAGCTCAGCAGATTCAATCAGAGGCTTTTCAGCTCACGATAGATCTAAACGCATCAAACGAGGTCATGAGGAGAAGACACCAGAAGGCTCAATCACGTATGCCTCTGACTTATGATCCTAGAAACCTCTTCCGCACACCCGGTGCAGGCCCCAGTAACCCGCCAGAGGTGAACCAGGTGGCAACGCCCGGGGCTGGGGCGCCGGTTCAGCCACGAGTGATGGAACCTCCTCGGATGAATACTGCTCCACCTCCTTATGTACCAACACCACCGGGTCATTATTCTAACCCTTTGGAGAACATGATCGTTGCGGCGGCGCGATTGGTAGCTCTCCCAACGGAGGGTGACTCTCCAACGGTGGTTGAAACCCGAAGGATCAGAGAACTTCTTCAGACGGCTCTGGCGCAGCAGGAGGCATATTCTTATGGTCGAGACAGGATTCATTCGACCCCTCGCTCAAGCCGGAGCTCGAGTTATAGTAGGCACATAGATTCAGCAGTCGTTTCAAGCAACGCCCAGCGCCGTGACCAACCATGCGGGCATGACCCGGCACGTGATGGAGCTCTTAACTTGGTTGACCAGGACAGGATCCACCAAGAGGCTGAGCAGGAGGCCCAACAGGCAGCTGAGCAGGAGGCTCAACAGGCAGCTGAGCTGGCGGCTCACCAGGCTTTTTCGATTTATCCGACGACCTCTGTTGAGGCAGGCGTGGCCACAAGGACAGCAGGTGTCCCTTGCTTGGTGTCGGCTCTGCGTAATGAGCGTTTACCAAAGGATTTCAAGGGGCCTCGAAAGGTGCCTAATTACACGGCCGATTTACAGTCAGATGCATGGATTGAAAGCTATGAGATGGCCATGGAGCTACTGGAGGTCAATGACGCAGCAATGGCCAAGTACTTCACCATGATGTTAGATGGAACGGCTCGCACTTGGTTGAAAGGGCTGCCACCCAATTCAACCGGCTCATGGGTAGAATTAAAAGCCAGGTTTATTCAGAATTTTAAAGACAATTGCAAGCAGCCCATGTCAATTGTGGATTTGACTAATTGTAAATAAGAGGAAGGAGAGTCCAAGCCCAAGCCATAATACATTCATCTGATAATATGGATGTCGGCTCTGCAGTCTTAATGTTGGAGAAAAGTTGCCATTTTAGGCCACTAAAGCAGAAGCTGGGGTGGCTCAAACGCGATTGTAATGACATGGGACAGCTGATGGCGGCTCTAGTCAAGTATGCCGACTCTGATAGTACCAAGGATCCCGAGTCTGACAAGGAGAAGACAGGGAAGGGGAAGAAGAACGGCAAGGGTCATCAGCATAAGCCGGCAAATCAGGGAGGCAATAATGAACATAAGGTTGATGGTAGCTTGGTGTTTGTGGCTAACACCAATACACAGGGCAACAATCAGCGACGTAAGGGGAGGCCACCTCCTCGGTCCGGCGGGTCAGGTCCCACTCTTGAGCAGCTGTCAAATGAGCCTTGTCCAAGGCACGGTACTCAGCAGAAACCGGCCACTCACCTGTGGAAGGATTGTACAATCATGAAGGATTTCAAGAACTCTAACATGTTTAATAGCAATCATGGGCCGGGCGACGGCTTAGGTGGCGGCGGTTTTCATGGTCCGGGCAGCGGCTCAAATTCGAATTTTCAAGGCTCTCAAGGAAATCAAGATGGGTACAGTCAGCAATCTGGCCAAGGAGGTCAGTAGCAGCAACAACAATCTGGATACCAGAGCAATCCAAAGTAGTTGAATAGTGGACAGTATCATGTGTTCACCACCAGTTTGTGCAGACGGGACCAGAAGCTTCATAAGAGGGCTGTGAATGCTGTTGAGCCGGCAGTCCCTCGTTATTTGAGATGGTCTGAGCAGCCTATTCTATAGATTAGGGAGGATCACCCTCCCTGGGTTGACAATCTGGGTCACCTGGCTTTGGTGGTGGCACCTCAGGTTGGTGGATATAGATTCACTAAAGTACTCATGGACGGAGGCAGTAGCATCAACATCCTCTACTATGAGACTTTCCGTCGCATGGGATTTACTAACAAAAGTCTTAAGATATCGAACACTTTTTTTCATGGAGTGGTGCCTGGTAAGTCGGCATACCCAGTGGGTAAGATTGAGCTGGAAGTAGACTTTGGAGATGAGCATGATTCCAGGGCCGAGAAATTAACTTTTGAGGTGGTCAAAATCAAGAGCTCGTATCATGCCCTGTTTGGATGACCGGCTTATGCCAAGTTCATGGCACGACCATGTTATGTTTATTTGCAGCTCAAAATGCCGGGTCATAAGGGCACTATCACAGTTCATGGGAGTCGGAAGATAGCCTTGGAATGTGAGGAAGGTGATGTTGCTTATGCTGAATCTGCTTGTGCAACAAAGGAGTTAAAGTTCTACAAGGATAATGTTGACCCGGCGGACATGACATCTTTGAAAAAGCCAACTACAGAGCATGAGCCGTTGTTGAAGTTTAAGTCGGCTGATGACACTAAGCTCGTTGGTTTTGTTCCATGTGACTCATCTAAGTAGTTTAGTATCAGTGCTAATCTGGATCCCAAATAGGAAAGCACGCTCATCGAGTTCATCTATGAGAACCATGACATCTTTGCATGGAAACCTTCTGACATGTCGGGTGTACCGAGAGAACTCACTGAGCACACCCTCAACATTGATCCAAAATTTAAGCCGGTCAAGCAATTTCTTCGGCGATTCAATGAGGAAAGGCACAAGGCCATTGGTGAAGAGGTGGCCCAGCTCTTGGCGGCCGGGTTCATTATTGAAGTTTTTCATCCAGAATGGTTGGCTAACCCGGATCTCGTGCTTAAAAAGAATGGCACCTGGTGTATGTGTGTGGATTACATGGACTTAAACAAGGCATGTCCGGTTGATCCTTTCGCTCTCCCTCGTATTGATCAAATCATTGATGCTACGGCAGGTTGTGAGCATTTGAGCTTTTTGGATGCTTATTCTGGTTATCATCAGATCAAGATGGCGGTTAAGGACCAGGAGAAGACGGCTTTTATTACTCCATTTGGAGCCTTCTGCTATGTGTCTATGCCTTTTGGGCTCAAAAGTACCTAGGCGACTTATCAGCGATGTGTGCAGAACTGTCTTCACAATCAGATTGGGCACAATGTTCATGCTTATGTGGATGATATAGTGGTGAAGTCCAGAGAGAAGGAGACCTTGATAGATGATCTAAAGGAAACCTTTGATAACCTCCGGGTCTACAAGATGATGCTTAACCCGGCCAAGTGCGTTTTTGGAGTGCCGACTGGCAAGCTTTTGGGTTTTTCGGTTTCTAACATATGACGGAGAAAATCAAAGCAATTACGTCTTTGGCTAAGCTGGTGTGCATCAATGACGTTCAGCAATTGGAAGGTCGTGTTGCTGCTTTAAGCCGGTTCATAAGCTGATTAGGTGAGAGGGACATACCGCTGTATCAAATGATGAAGAATACATATGATTTTGTCTGGAGTGATGCTGCTAACTCTGCCTTTGAAGATATGAAGAGACAGCTCACTGAGCCGCCGGTTCTTGCTGCTCCCATTGATAAGGAGCCACTATTGTTATATGTGGCTGCTAACACATGTGTTGTCATTGTGGCCATTGTTATAGAGCGCAAAGAGGCTAGCAAGAAATATCCGGTTCAACGGCCGGTTTACTACGTCAGTGAGGTGCTCATTGAGTCCAAACAGAGATATCCACATTGGCAGAAACTTGTTTATGGGGTGTTCATGGCGAGCCGGAAGCTTAAGCATTATTTCCAGGGTCATCCTATCACTATGGTTAGCTCTGCTCCTTTAGGAGATATTATTCAAAATAGAGAAGCCACAAGACGAGTTGCCAAGTGGGCCATTGAGCTTGGGCCTCATGGTTTAAAGTATGTGCCATGCACTGCCATCAAATCTCAAGCACTAGTGGACTTCATCAATGATTGGACAGAGCTACAGATGCTTGAAGATAAGCCGGACAACACATATTGGACTATTCATTTTGATGGGTCCAGGTAATTAGAGGGCTCGGGGGCTGGAGTTGTTTTAGCTTCCCCTCGAGGTGACAAATTTTGTTATGTGCTACGGTTGATGTTTCCCTGTACTAACAACACAACTGAGTATGAGGCCTTTCTCCATGGTCTTCGGATGGCTAAGGAGATGAGCTTGAGCCGGGTAAGGTGCTTTGGCGACTCAGATTTGGTGGCTCAACAAGTATCAGGCAAGTGGGATTCCAAGGATCCTCTCACAGCGGCTTATCGCCGCGAAATTGATGCCATTACTGGACACTTCAAGGGTTACCAAGTGGAACACATTAATCGCAGAAAGAATGAAGCGGCTGATGATTTAAGCCGGCTGGGGTCTCAGCGTAAGCCGATGCCTCCTAACACTTTCTGAGATGTTCTGCATAACCCTTCTATCAAGTTGCCTACAGAGGAAAACTTGGCTGTTCCAGACCCGAAAGCACAATTGGTGGCGGCTCTTCACATCATCCCAGATTGGATAGTGCCATATTTGGCTTATATGACCCGGGGCGACTTGCCTTAGGATGATACCTTGGCTAGACAGATAACCCGGCGGTCTAAATCAATGACAATTGCTAACGGTGAGTTGCATCATTGCAGTGTCACCGGTGCATTTCAACGATGTGTCTCTCCTGAGGAAGGTTAAGAAATTCTTTGTGAGATCCATGAAGGAGATTGTGGCCATCATGCCGGTTCAAAGCCTCTTGTGGCCAAAGCCTTCCGTCATGGTTTTCACTGGCTGACGGCTCACGTTGATGCGAAAGATTTGGTCAGTAGATGTGATGGTTGTCAGAAATTCGCACGATGGGCGCACGTGCCAGCTCAAGAATTGCGGATGATTCCAATTACTTGGCCATTTGCAGTCTGGGGCTCGATATGGTTGGACCTTTCAAAAGATCCAAAGATAAAAAGACACACCTTTTGGTGGTAGTTGACAAATTCACAAAGTGGGTTGAGGCAGAGCCGGTTAGTAAGTGTGATGCAGCCACGATGGTTCAATTCATAAAAAAGGTGATCTTTCGTTTTGGCTTTCCACACAGCATTATAACTGACAATGGTACTAATCTGTCCAAGGGTGCTATGGAGGAATTGTGCCAATGTGAGCATATCCGGCTTGATGTTTCATCAGTAGCTCACCCCCAATCTAATGGTCAAGCTGAAAGAGCCAATCAGGAAATCATGAAAGGTCTCAAGCCTCGGCTTATGGTTCCTTTACAACGAACGTCGGGTTGTTGGGTGGAGGAGTTACCCTCTGTGATATGGAGCATCAATACTACCCCTAACAGGTTTACGGGTTATGCCCCTTTCTTCATGGTTTATGGAGCAGAGGCAGTCTTGCCTAGTCACATCCGTCATGACTCACCCTACGTGGCGACTTATGTTAAAGCTGATAACAAACGAGCCCGCCAGGATGCGCTTGACCTGTTAGATGAAGAGCGTGACTTAGCAGCAGCCCGCTCGGCGATTTACCAACAGGACCTGCACCGTTATCACAGCCACCGGGTTTAGTCTAGAAACTTTTAAGAAGGTGACTTTGTGCTCCGGCTCATCCAGGATCAAACTGATGCACACAAATTGTCCCCACCTTGGGAAGGACCCTTTGTGGTCAGCAGGAACTTGAACAATGGGGCATACTACCTCATTGATGTTCGAGAACACAAAGACTCACGTAAGTCGGAGGAAGAGACCCGCCGGCCATGGAATATCGCTCATCTTCGGCCTTACTATACTTGAGCCACAGGCTCTCATGATGTACATACTTTGACGTTGTATATATTATGATAAGTAATAAAGCAGGACCCCTGTCCTTTTCATTCTCAATAATCACATGTCTTTTATCATTATACTTTCAAAATGACCAATTAGGGGTTGATTGAGTTCAAATCTAGCTTAACCCTTTGGTCCGGCTCATAATCGTATTCGAATCTAGCCATTAAACCTTATGATCACTAGGGGGCTTCCTATTCAAACATAGGTTGTATTCCAACCAAAGAGAACATAGATGTCAGTACCCTCTTGATCGGCGCAATGCCAAACTTACTAGGGGGCTTCTTGATCATATTCGAATCATACCTTAACCCCTTTTGGCTCCGACTTTGATTGTATTCGAATCAGAGTCGTTAAAAAATTCTCAAGGTCATTTGGGGGCTTCCTGTTCAAACATAGGTCGTATTCGAACCAAAGAGAACATAGATGTCGGTACCCTCTTAATCGGTGCAACGCCAAAGCCACTGGGGGCTACATGATCGTATTCGAATCCTAGCTTAACCCCTTTGGTCCGGTTTACTGATCATATTCGAATCAGAAGCCTCCAAATTTTTCTTGGTGTTTGACTTACGTTGTTCGAAAGTCAATCTTTGTTTTTGCGGTTTTTTCGTCTAGATCTAAGTATAAGTATGGTTTCAATTTAACCCGGCTTGGTTTTTTGACGATGAATTGCCAGTGTATGACAGTCATCATACATATGGAAGTATTGGCTTCTTGAGATTGGGTTACCACCCTTACTGTTCGGGTCACGTAAGCCGGCGGTTCAGATTCAAGATCACATGTATGATATTGCCGTTAAAATTCATAATAGGCTTATCTGTGTTTCTTCAATCAGAAGTTTTCCAGCCTTAATTGTCCTTACATCCAGCCTTAATTATACAGTTATGTTGGTTTCCATGGTTGTGTACTGGGCGTTTTGATCCATCCGGCGATAAACCGCTAGGACAGTTTTCATATCTTACATGCAGGAACAGATTCAAACACTACTGATATTGTAAAGGATGTGAGGCATATCTTCACATGACGGATAAAAGTGTTGTACGCAGCACAATATGCACGATGGCATAAGCAGAACATGAAGTTTTAAGCTAGCCTATTACAAGGCGCTTGGAGCCCAAAGGGATAAGGCTATTTTTAAACTCTCATAGCAGATGATAAACTAAAGCCGGCTCATCAATCCTGGCTGGGTTGATTGGATGGTTATGACTCATCCCTTGCTGATTCATCCTCCTCCACCGTTTGGAAATTGGGATTGGACCAATCAAAGCCATGAAGGGCGACGAACTCAGCCTCATCATCAATCAGACCAGACGGGTCAATTTCCGGGGTGAAGGTGTGCTGGCGAACCGGCGGGATTAGATCCATCACTTTATACAAAGGAGTCGCCATATTTTTATTTTCTGCATCAAAACCAGGCCGATACTTGGTAAGATTGGTTTCTTCGAGAATGACGGTGGCATGAGGGCGAATCTCTTTTACACAAGCAGCAAAGTCTTCTTGGTCGAAGGGACTCCCATCTTCCTTAAAGCTGGGGTACCCCTTGGCTACGTCCGCCAGGTCTAGCTCCGGTACCCAGGCTTTGGAGTGGCTTAAAGCAGTTATGGCTCCGGCTCTCGCACAGGAACGCTTGACTTCTTGAAACCTGGCAGGTAAGATGGATAGCTTCTTCAAGACATCACTCAATAAGTTTGACCCTTGGTTAGCTGGGGAGAAAATGGCAAGAGCCCGTTGAGCTTTATCAAGCTATTTTGACTCAGATTGCTGCTCCGGAGACCTGTGAGGTATTTCCAATAGGTTAAGCAGGCGGCTCACATTATGGTGACAAAAATAGACTTTAAGTAAATAATAAGGTGACTCACCGAAGATTACAGAGACCATCTGAGACACACGGTTCTTTAAACCGGTGAGTTCAGCGGTAACTTCCTTGAGAGCCGCCTCGGCCGTTTCAGCATGCTGGGTCAGGGCAGTCTTTTCATCGGCCCAAGACTTTCTCTCTGCATTAAAACTGGTCTTCAGTTTCTCTGCTTCAGACACACTCAACTGGAGTTTGGATTCAATCTTCTTTGTTTCAGTCTCCTGACTTGACAGCCGGGTCTTGGCTTCAGTCAATTGGGATTCTAGTTCTGCGGTTGCAGCCTGTATACCGAATAAGGTTGTTAGTTTCATGGTGGATTATAAAAGCAAGTCTCAAGTGTTTTTGCAAGCAATAACACTTGGCACTTGGGGGCTAATGTATGTCAACGCAATCTTATTATCAAAGGAATTGGATTTTTTTCAGAAGTCCCAAGTGCTTTGCAAGCAAAACCACTTGGCACTTGGGGGCTAATGTATATTGTTGTTTTTTCCTACTTATGAACCGGCTCATTCATACTGATTAAGCCGGCCCTTAGGGACTACACATGCAACCGTTATGCTATCATCAGAATTCAGGTTTACAGTATATAAACTGGACTTGGAGGGAGTCTAGGACAGGAGCTTCTAATCATTTCAAAGTCTACAGATTATTCAAGTTTTTTTCATAATCAGAAGACTTGGGGGCTGACAGGATGTATATATAAGTCGGATGACATACCTCATATTTCTGATACAACTATTTGACCATTTCAATCTCTGAGCTGCGGTTGGAGTTGACTTGGCTAAGATAGCCAGATAGTACTTCGCCAATACTCAGATGGGTGTAGTGGGAGACATCAAACCTCACTTTATGCCTCTGCATGACCTCTTGCTTGGCAGAGTGTCTTGCCAGCACAGTTGGATTACCCAGTTCAACGAATCTGCTACCAGTGACTGAAACATAATTGTCGTAAGTCTCCGGCGGGTTAGCTGAGCTTGACAGCTCAGTAGTGAATGGATTGGGATGGTTTCGTCAACAAACGGCTCAAAAAGATCTGAGTGAACGTTGGCAGCAGGGTCTTCCGGTGCTTCAGGTTGTTCCGAGGCAAGAGTCGGTTGCGCCGGTTCAGCGACTTTCGGGTCTTCAGCCGGTTTGGCCACCTTGGCCTTCTTGGGCTTTGCTTGAACACTAAGGAGAATTTAAAGAGTCAGTATAATGATGCAGGCATAAAGGTGCAGAAGAAGGATAATTATCTTTACCCGGGGGCGGTCTTAAAAGCCGGCAGCTGAGTTTGAGGAATCACCGGAGGAGGAACGAGCAATTTCCTGTAAAAAATGGAATTATGGTTGAGTGATTTATAAAAGTGATTCATCCATCAGAGTCAAGAGGTAAAAGAACCTCATTCTGGCATTTCCGAGGAGTTTTTGGTAAGCCGGAGGGTAACTCATCGTCTGCACTAGTCAAGGTCTGACGGCGGCTCTCATGTTGCTGTTTTTTCAAAAGAAAATGGGGACTAAATAAGCCAAGGGGTGTGAAAACCTTACTTTTCGGGTTACCCGCCGAGGTTTCTGCCTTGGCAAAGGTTCTGAGTCAGAGGAAATAATAGTTACCTCTTCTTCTACTACCTAGCTGGCCCCCGTGTCATCCTGATAATAGTCAATAAGGTTGTTAAAAAGCAGGCCAAGAGAGTCAAGGGCTACCTCCGACTCAGAGACGTCATCCAACTTGAACACGTAAGAAGCAGTTGGTTTCTTCTTAGATTTTCTGGCCGTCTTCTTGGCGGCTATTGCGGCGGCTCTAGCTTTTTTTGGCAGCCTCATGATTATATTTGGCCTTCCAAAAGTCAGATTTAGCCTGTAGGAAAATAACAGGTTGAAACTCATGCAAATACTTAACTGCTGAAGAAAAAAGAGTCAAGGGGATTTACCTCTGGTGCCGAGTTAAATTTGCAGAAAGGATTCAATCCTACTTTGCTGCAGTCTTCATATTTGTTGTTGACGAGGGTGGTTGACATTTCAACAATGGCTTCTTCAGTCAAACGTAGGGAGCTATAACGTAACGGATCGTCTGCTCCTCCGGTGTAGTTGTACATCAAGTCAGATTGGCGGCTCAGAGGGATGATCCGCCATGTGATCCAACAGCGGATCAAGTCAACTCCAGTTAAGCAATTTCCTAGCAAGGCTTGAACCCTTTTGATGGTTGGGATGAGTTTCTTATGTTCAGCGGTAGAAAGCTTATCAGGGAGTGAACATTTAGCATCAAGACGCTCTGTGCGATAACCCAACATTGGTTTTTCATCAGCTGGCGACGTGTCTTTGCAATAGAACCAAGTTTGGTTCCAGTCCTTGGGATGGCTTGGCAAGACTACTAAAGGAAAGACAGCATCCCGTCTGCGCTCAATCGAAATCCCACCAAGTTCGAAGCTGGGGCCGTTGGTGTATTCATTCTGGCGGTTCAAATAGAACTACTCTCTGAAGAGTTCAACAGTAGGTTCTTCTTGAAGATAAACCTTGCGGAGAACTTGGAAATTACAGATGTTCGATATGGAATTCGGTCCAATGTCTTGCGGATGAAGCTTGAAAAAATGCAGGACCTCTCTGAAGAATTTTGAGCTGAGCGGTGCAAAACCCCGGTTCATATGATCAGTAAAGACGATGATTTCCCCATCTTTTGGTTGAGGCTTTTCTTCAGCCAGGTCAGGGGCGTGGTAGGACATGACGCTCTTCTCTGGTAAACACCCAACGGTGACAAAATCCTTCAGAGTGTCCTCAGTGACTGTGGAAGGGACCCGGTTGCAAACTGTTGTCGGCTTTAGCGGCATGGCGAAAAGATAAGCTAAAAAGGAAGTAATTTGCCGGTTCAAGTTAATTGGTGGAATTACAGGTTAATGATTACAATACAGATGTGCAATGGCGGCTTAAATAAGGGCTAATGGTATATGAAGGAAAAATAAGCCGGCATGGTAAGACGCCATGCCTAAGAATATTCAAAAGTTGCCAGCAACAAAAAATTGGTTAAGTATTGAGGTAAACAAGTTTCACAGATTGCAGATATTACTTTGGATCAATGGCCATTCAGAAAAGAAAAATAAATCTAGACCTAAAAGATAGTACAGATGAGTTCATGAGCTTGCATAAGATTTTTCTTCCAAGAAAGGGGATCTACGGATACTAAAAGTGGAAATAAAATAACTACCGCATCAGTTTAACGTTGTTGTCAGATCAAAGAGGCTCGTGGTGTAGCCTGGAGGGTGAACTATGACGAACTCCGACGAACTACGAAGAACACAAAGAAGCTCGCAAACCCTAGTGCGGATCTGAGGATGAAAAGGCAGAAACTTACAGCTACCGATCTGCTGTGGAGGGTCGCCGCCATTATCTGGATCGACTCAGGATGATGCAGCGGCCAAGGACGAGGAAGACGAAGTGCTCTGCGGCGGCAGTGGAGCTCGAGCGGCAGAGGGGTTCCGAGAGAAGGAAGAAGGAGAAAAGTGTGAGATGGCTTCGGATCCTATTTATAAGGAAAGGAGCGATAGGCAGGCGCGAAAGACGAGGAGGCCAAAATGATGATTACCTAGCTAATTGGACGCCTCGATTTTCGGAAAGGCATCTAAGATAAAGATCCGTTAAGATGACGTCGAGGTGGGTTTCCAAAATTCTTGGAGGTAACGTCATGGCGGGTTACAAGGTTTTCACAGCAGTTGTAGATGGATTTTTTCTAAGTGTTGAAGATTGGCATGAACAAAGTTCAAATCAACCCAGGGCCTAATGTTGGAGATATGACTACCAGATATGACCCGCCCAGGAGGGTCCGGGTCAACCACAGTGGCGGTTCACCGGTATGAAGCCCCAGAAGTATACAAGGTGGCGGTTCACAGTTAGGCTTCTGATAGGCCCAAGCCTAGAGGCGGCTTAAGGCCCGTAAGTATAAACTGCCATGTATGAATAGACTTGTAATCTAAGGCATGTAAGGTACGTCACCGAGCCGGACACATTGTACGAGACGGTCGGGACTCTAAAGGCCGCAGGGCGTCAACCCGCGTATATAAGGGGACGACCCGACAGCGGCTTAGGACAGGAAAAAATAGATCGATAGCTAGGTTTCACTCCTTGGTCATCGAAACCTAGCAATACCATCTAAACTGGACTAGGCCTTTACCTTCACCGCAAGGGACCGAACCAGTATAAACCTCTCGTGTCCTTTGTCCCGTTTAACCCCTTTAAGCTTACTAGTTGCGATGGCTCCACGATTAAGTCCTTTCACTAGGACATCTTCCGTGACAATTCCACGACAAGTTCCCCTTTTTATAACCTAGTACTAGCACTAGTACTAAAACCTACATAGTGGGAACACGTTCAGGTTTGATATGTACTACTCCTAGGTGTGACAAGGTGTGCACTTAATTATACTATACACTTTGGAATGTGATGGGAACATGCTAAAGATTAATTGATGGTTTTCGTTTCCGGGCCTGAAACGGCTCCTGATGAGTTTCCTAGAACACAAATTTCAAGTACTACTGCTCAAATGCGGTCACACAGGTCAGTGATGTAACTAGTCGTACATGTCAGACCAAGCTGATGTGTGTCACGGGTCCAACCGACCGTCTATTGGTGCGACCGACCATAAGTATTACGCGCTCGAGACTTCTGGTTGTGGCTTCGGATGATTGTCATGACCAAGCATTCAAAAACTAGTGATAAATCAATTATCATCTTTTTTTCCAAATGACAAAGTATTTTCACAGGAATACAATACATATAGATGGAGTGATTGTCACGGTTACAAACCGCCATGGCGCCGCAAGTTCACTGCAGCAGCAATCGAGTAGGTCACTGCATCGCTGGCGGGGAAGGAGGACAGCTCACCTTGCCTACGATGCATGCCCAGCGGTGCCTCCGCAGCTGGTCCTCCGATTGGGCTTCTCCTACCGCCCATTTGAACAATTGCATTTGCTACTCATGCCATTCCACATGCATGCACGTTCTTTCCTCCGTAGTTGACTCCGTGAATATGATCACTGCCATTAGCCCTAGCTCGAAATCAACACGACGCTGCCAGATGCTGACATCCCTTAGCATCTCTCCCCTGAGAACGACTTGCGCCTCTGCCTTGTGATGCACCAGGCACAGCTCATTCGAACTTCTCTCCAATCAATGTGACGCTTCCTCGATCCGATTTGCCCTTGTTGCCCACCACCTGAAACGTAGCCCTGGCATGTCCTTCGGCGCAACTGATATGTTACTCTAGAGCAATGGATCCCCTCTAGCACACTTGTGGGTTTTGCTCAAAGGTGGCAGTGCTGCGGGCCGCAGCGAGAGGGCAGCCCGCGGGATCCTGGGATCTAAGGGATTATCCATGACGGGATCTGGTGGGCGAGGCGGGGAGGTGAGCCTAGGCGCTGGGAGAGCCCTACGAGGCTAAGTTAAAGATAGTACTACTCCACTCCGTCCATATTTAAATAGAAAGGCCACCAACAGTAGCCCTGGCAAAAATTGATCATGCTTCTTGTGTCCTGGTTTATTGGCCCCTTTTTGTGCCACTTTTTATGACATGCATAAATATTATGTTACTTAAAAATATGGTCAAAAATTGGCACAAGATACAAAGGAGACGAATGGAAGTAGCAACCCATGATTTAACTACTCGCATGCACGCAGTGGAGTAGTAATATCTTTCTCAACTAGTTCCTCAATCACGCCCACTCAATTTGCATGCGCTGTATTAATTGACCATCAATGAGGTGAAGGACTTTACATGCGTCAAATTATCACATGGGGTGGATCTTCATAGAAAAATGTATCCCACCGTGTACCCACGTGTGCGTGTGAGGGAATGAGTGTGTGCATGCACATCTTCGCTTCGTGCATGTACTGCCAGTGTGCGTGAGAGAGCATGAGTGATCAATCCACACAAGGAGGTCACGACAACGCCTCCACATGTGCCACGTGGCTTCGTGAACTGAAAGAGAGACAGTGTGTAGCGTGTCATTGGAATTCTAATTTATGTGTTTTGCACATACTAGAAGTACTAGTAAGGTACACATGCATTGCACGCATCAGATTTGGCAACCAAATTATGAATAAATACGACACTATAGCATGTAATTCTTATAGTTCATCTCATTCAAAATCAATTAGTCTTTATAAAAAATTAATCTATTTTATGATTCATGGAATTGTGTGTTGTAAAGCATAAAATAAAAACAAATAATGGCAATTCAACTAGAAAAAAGTTTGGACAGTTATGATACGGAAGATTCTAGAACAAAGGAGAAGCACTTGTGTTGAGGTTTGTGCATTATGCTTAAGTTCAGCCATGGAGTCTTCTGGATTGTACATGTGGCAAAATATAGTGGGGGCTAGAATATGGTGCAAGGGGCCAAGTGAAGGGAGACTATGAAGGAGTGCACAAGTGCGAGATCGATATTTAAAGAGAGGGGGAGAGAACGTGCGCTGTTGCGCGCAGTGGCGGAGCCATGAAAAATAAATGAGCTAGGGGGGCAAGCATTGCTAATCCTTTACGAGGAGGGCCAATTCATCAACTTAAACCATTTTACCAGCAATTGATCTACTGATCACATTCATATTAGCCCCAATATATAGTGATGTTAGAGGGGGCAGGGCCCTTGCTGCCCCTATCTTCGCCAATGTGCGCGCGCCTGAGAGATGAAGCGGAAGGCATTGATGATGAGAGGGGACGTTGGATATATAATTAATGTGGGCATATTAGCTATGTGATCCTATATAGAGAGGTATAGATTGATCGATGTGTATGTGGGAAAGAGGGTGAGACCTCACTAGATATATAGATCGATCGGTTTGTGTGGAAAACTGGGAAAGACCTAGCTATATATACACACACATAGAGAAACATCGATCATTGCGCATGCACGTGAGAGATAAAGAATGCCCGATATGATGAAGAGGGGGAGGTGTATGTGTGTGTGTGTGTGCATGCATGGGAGGCCGGCCTGAAGAAAAAGATTGGATGTGTGCGATGGATAATGCCGAGTGGTAGTGTGTGTGCATGCATGCACGAGACAAACTTAGTGGTACAATTATAAAGATAAGATGACTGTGTGATGTCATAATCAATGTAAAGTTGAATTCAAATATTTATATAAGAGATCATGATGTTTGAAACCCATGCATGCATGAATATAACTGAGATATGTGTGGTGCGGTTTGGAAAGGAGCATGCTATACTGTATACACATTGAACAAGGTCAGACTGATTTGAATTTGAGATACCGATGGCAGACATCGTTTGGCCACATTGAATCCGTGCATGGACACACTATTTTGTGGCTTTCGCATCACATATCTATAGCTATACCCATATATATTATATATTTTATATAGTGTGCGAATAACTTTAACTTTGGAAGATGGTCGTTGGATGAAGCCAATCCGACGGTGCAGGGATGGCAAATCCGAGCACTACTGGCCGTCGGATACCATCTACATACATTCCACCAGATTTTGCCACATGTACAATCTAAAAGACTCCATGGTTGAACTTAAGCATAATGCACAAACCTGAAAACACAAGCACTTCTTTGTTCTAGAATCTTCCATATCATAATTACCCAAAAAAAATTCTACATGAGTTGCCATTATTTATTTTTACTTTATGCTTTACAACGCACAATTCCATGAATCTTAAAATATATTAGCTTTTTTATAAAAAACTAAATGATTTTGAATGAGATGAACTATAAGAATTAAACGAACATCTACATCATGCATATATGACTCAAAGCTTACATGCTATAATGTGGTATTTATTCATAATTTGGTTGCCAAATGTCATGCATGCAATGCACGTGTACCTTACTAGTCTAAATAGTGTTTGTGTGTGTGTTGTGCGTGTTAAACACATTGTACGTAGTATCATACATGGTTTAGATTCTGAACATCTAGCTAGAGCATACATGTACTATGATTTGAATTCAACATAAAATGGATACATATATTTGAATTTAAGATTGTATGAACATGTAGTTCGTGTTTATATAGGAATTTACTACTCCTATATTCATGTCATGTGTTTTGAAGATAATATTTAGATGGTTGTATAACTAACCCGAGCACAATCCCATTCAATCAGGGAAAATGTACTCAAATTTTGTCCATATGCTAGACAACACGAATTATTATTTTTATTGTTGAGGGAAGTGCAAATTGATTTAGTACTGTACACATTATGTTTGTTGTCCTGATTTTTTTAGTTTTTTGTTGTTGTATTTGAAGGCATTTCTAGTAATATAGTAAAATGGGACTTGGCTCTCTCTAGTTATGAGGTGCTAATTGTCTTTTTTGTACATGTTAAGCTTGTTCTCCCGAATTTTCAAGCCGCACCTTGTTATGCCAAAATTTCAAGCTAGCATCTACGTCTATCGTGCTTCGAAACTCCTGCCTCTTCAACCCGCGCCTTGTTACCCCAAAATATTTAAGATATATCTTTGTCTCATTGTGCTCCGAAAAATCCCTCCATATCAACCCGTGCCTTTCTATCCCAAAATTACAACGCGCGCGAAAACTCCCACCTCCTGCAAAATCCCGACACATGAAATTACTGTGATACCCCTGAACAGAAAGAACCGCCTAGCTCAAATCGGTGGGGGTACTTTCATAACTTAGCCCACATTTCAGACAATCGCGTCCCTAAGCCATGGTTCCCCCTCCCATCCCATCCGTCGACCCATTCGTACACCGAGGTCGCGAAAACCTGTGAAGCCCCACAACCTCTTCCGTCCGCCACCCAGCCGGAGCCTCTTCCCCGATGACGTCGTCCACAGCAACACCTCGACGTCCCTCATCTACCGCACCAGATGTGGATCCGCCATTGATCTCGTCACCCCGCCGGTTCAGCCACCCCGTCCTCCACCTCCAAGGAGCTGCCCAACGTTCCCCTCATCTTTCACGTCACCTCCATTCCCACACCATCGTCTTCACCTGCACCACTGGAAGAGCAACATCATCACCGATTTCTTGGATGAAGCTGAGGCCTAATCGGCGCCACCCAAGAGGTTCTACACTAATCGCCACATTTTCTTCTTGATTCGATCTCACGGTGCTGCCGACACTTGGTCCCGAGCCGACATGGCGCGGCTCCATCCACACGGAGCCATTGGCCACTTCCTCCAAGGCGTCGCTCCCACGGTGGCGACATCCACATTAGTAGGAGCTGCTGCTGCTTTGGCTCTCTCTCGCACTGCTGCTGTGCTCTTGCTCTAGGTCCCGTGACTGGTCTGCTTCTATTCTTTCTCTTGCTTGTGTTGTTTCTCTCACTCTTGCTCTTGCTTGTGTTGCTTCTCTCGCTCTTCCTCTTACTCTTGCTTGTGTTGCTGCTCTACTCTTGCGCGCGTTGCTGCTGCACGAGCAGCAGATCCAGCAATCCCTCGAGCCCCTGCAGCTGCTACCCGAGATGCTGCGACACGACCAGGTGCCTCGGCTCTTGCACGCGCTGCTACTCCGGGCGCTGCTGCTAGTGCTACTGCATTTCTTCTACTAGTGCGTTTAGTTTCGACAGTAAAATTCAGTTTCGATAGCAAAATTCAGACTCGACAGTTAAATTCAGTTTTGACGGTTAAGTTCAGAGATGATCTTTGGTGTGTTTTACATCTAGCACTTTGTGGTTATGTATTTTACGTCATATATTGGAGATGCTATTAGAATTCCACTCAAGTTAGCGTTGTCTCTCTTGTCCTGCTTCAGCCTCGCCGCCGTACCACTCACTGGAGCTGCTCCAACGACGAAACCCTACATCATAGTGGAGCAGTACCCGGGCTCCATCTCCAGACACCAAATATCTTCTTCCCATCCTCCGACATCCAAATCGGCCGGAGCATCCTCACCGACCAACCCAAACATGTTGAGATCGGCATGGCTTCGCCAAAGAGGTTGTACACTTAATGCATCGCTTTTTTACTCTACATGTTATATATATATATATATATATATATATATATATATATATATATATATATATATATATATATATATATATTCCACTAAGCACATGTAGTAACATGAAATATGATCAATTTCTCCTACTATATGACAAGCAGTGAGGTACCAGGCAACTTAGCTATCCGTGATGGACTCCCTTGAATGCCATCATTATTTATCTCTGCGCATTTGAGCTATGCATTTGTAGATGGGCCTGGGAGTTAAGCTAGTAGGGCAGTGGCCTGGTTTGAAAGTAGTAGAAGTAGCACAAAAACATTTTTTGAGTGTAGGCTTTTCCCTGCTCATGCCTGCCTACTAGAATCGCCAATGCTTGAAAGGAAAACTGAAGGAAAAACATAGGAATTGGAAATTTTCCTATGGTACTACTATTCATGCATTTGGTTCAATGGAATGGAGCAAAGGAAAACTGTAGGATTTGTTCCTTTAGTGTCTCCTTGAAAGAAAAACCGTAGGAATTTTAATATCCACTTGTCCTCCTTTTCAAATTCCTATTCATGAAGCACAAGACTAAGAGATAGTAGCATAATAGCATTATAACCGTACATTTTCTTGTGGTTTGACTTAATCTCACCATGCTTCTTTGCATCCTGTGATCTTCCAATTCTTGTGAACCAAACCTATCCCTGCATTGTTAGAATCCTCAAATTCAATCAAGCCCTTACACAATTACTTCTCTTAAAGATAGTTGTTAAAGAAAACCTTGTGTGGTTTGTCCCTCTCCTGCTATGCTATGTTCCACTCTAGCTCAGCTGCTCCAAGGACGGAAGGGTTCACCACTGTCTTTTGCCACCTCAGATCTTCTTCCCCACCATCGGCAGCCACGACAACTGCATTACCATCATCAACTGAGCAGATGACCTTGAGGACTACATGGGTCCACAAGAGAGGTCGCACTCTTTCGTGCCTGCTTACGTTATGCATCGCTTAATATGATGACATGATACTTTATCGTCCTGTTCACCTATTAGACTCCGAGTCAGGTTCGAACTAATGCTCAAACTTGAGTTTTTAAATGATTGTGGGGTACATATTGGGGCAACAATCAATACTATCTGTCTACTATCTGGTTAATCTTGGGTGTCTACTATGAGTTTCATGTTGGGTGGAAACAAACATTAAAAGAGCCATTGTCTGTATTTTTTAATTAAAGCTATTATCTGCTTGCTATCATTGGTTTTGGGTCTATCCACAGTTTGCTACCATCACTCTGGATTTGTGCATGCACTCCTTACATAATCTCACTATGTTTTATTCCTATGCATGTCAGTTATTGTACACAATGGAACTGAACATGTAGAGCAAAAGAGACGAGCCTTGCGTGGCAATAAAATTGCATGCAGGCGTAGCTCCATGGTGCGTGCAAAGGCAGCCCCCCTCCACCCATTTCGGATTGTAATCAAGAGGAAGATAACTGTTCTGAGGGGGATTCAGAAGGACAAGACCACTCCTATTTACCCCTGATGTCTTTGCTCTAACTTGGCATGCTGATGTTTGTAACATCATGCATATGGTGCCTTGCATTGCTTACTTTATACATCAAATATGTCACCTTCTTAGTTTAGACATGCTTTGTGTTAATGCCATCTATCTAGTTTCTTTATCGTATATGTGAATCATGCAATGACATCCTGTTTAGCCAGGCATCATATATGTGAATTTTGAAATGCCACCCTGGTTAGCCAATCATCTTATATGTGAATTATATCATGCCATCATTTTTTTATTACGTATTAAATTTTTCAACAATTTTAGTACATTCAATTACTCTTCATGTGCATCATCCATTCGACACGGTCATGGAAAAATCTGGAGTGGAAACAAGGTCTTCAGAGTAGACAATGCTATCTGACGAAGCGCATGTCTTGCTGGTTACAGATAGCTCCTCGAAGGAGGATTCAGAGACAGATGACCAGTCATATCCCCCCTCAGGTGCATGCTCTAACTTGGCATGGTTATATTTCTCATATCGTGCATATGGTGTCTTGCATTGGCATGTCATTTGCTTAGTTTAGACATGCTTTGTGTGAATGCCACCTGTTTAGTGTCTAATTACCATGTATGTGAATTTTGCAATGCCATCTTGTTGTAAGACATTATATATGTGGATTATGCAATGTTATCTTGTTGCAAGGCATTATGTATGTGAATTATGCAATGCCATGTTGTTTAGCCAAGCGTCATATAAGTGAATTATATCATGTCGTCCTTTTTTGTATTACTCATTGCATTTGTCGACAATGTTTGTATATTCAACTACGCTTCCTGTGCATCAGCCATTTGAATTGGTGATGGAGAAATCTGGAGTGAAACCAAGGTCTTCAGAGCAGACAATGCTACCTGCTGAAGCAGATATCTTGCTGGTTATAGATAGCTCCTCGGAGTAGGATTCAGAGGCAGATGACCAGTCCTATTACCCCCCTGAGGTGTATGCTCAAACTTGGCAGGGTTATATTACTCATATCATGCATATGTTGTCTTGCAATGCTTAGTTTTTACATCATATACACAATATTGAATGACATCTCCTTAGTTGACACATCATATATGCGATTGCCCTCTCCTCACTTGCTTAGTATATAAATCATATATTTGAATTATATCATGCCATGATGTTTACATTGACGGCATGTATCTGAATTATGGCATGCCAACACATTTTCTAAAGACATAATATAGTTATATCATCTCATCATGTTTACATACTCAACATATTTTGAATTATGTCATTCTATCTGTGAATTATATCATGCCATCATGTTTCCATCGACGACATGTTTGTGAATTATGGCATGCCAACCACTTCAATAGACACATCGTATAGTTATATCATGTCATCATGTTTACATAGTCATCATATTTTGAAGTATGTCATTCTATCCTGTTTAGTTAGGCATCATACATGTGAAATTGTGTCATGCTATCATGTTTAATTAGCCATCATATATGTGAAATTATGCTATTCTGCTTGGTTAGACAACATAAATGTGAATTATTTCATGCCATGTTTTCTTCCCTACTATCCATTGCACTTGTCTATCTTACAATGTCTGTGCATTCAATTACTTTTCGAGTTTATCGGCCATTTGAATTGGATGGCGTGATGGTTGTATTAGTGGGAGTAAAAACACAGTCTTTAGAAAATATCGTGCTACCTATCGATGCAGATAGAATCGAGGTTATACTTGCCCAAGAACCAGCCCCACCACACATAACCCAGGCTCACACAGATTGTACCCCTACCCAGGGACAGAGAACCAGCTACACCCCTTCTAACCCCAACCCCAGCAGATAACCAGTTCCAGTTGACACAGCACCGTCTCCACCAGAGAGCACCCAAACATGAGCAATTAATAAGGCAAGTACAGTGCCCAAAGCATGAGGACCACCAATCCGAACCCCAAGTCAACGCTTAAAGCAGAAGAAGAATTATTCTCAGGTCAGGTTCTGTAGCTATGGTTCATACTCCTTTGCTCTTGCATTACTGTATTTACTCATAGCAACTAATTTCAAATTTGAAGGATGCAATTGAAACTCCAATGGCGCAACATGTATGTTTTAAGCTGTTTCATTAATGTGTTTGCTGTTGTAACTTGCTCTATGTTAATTTCAGTTTCAATTGAATAAACAACTATGTTCTCATGACATGCACATTACAAGTGTTGTTATTGCTGTGTAGTTTCCCACACTTATATTATGTCTATGCTGCTTTGTCTTAAATAGATATGATCTGAACTGTCTCTATCTTGATTTGGCAACATAAACTAGAATGATACAGACCATACAGTGACCATACTACATAGATATATGTTTGTTTCATGTTATTATCCTATCCACCTTACTACTGAACTGGTTTACCAAAATGAGTTTCATATACAACATGGTAAACATGTGATGTGTCTGTTTGTTTCTCTTTTAGAATGCGGATAAAATATTGGAGAAGAGTACCACGTTATGCAATGGTGAAGGAAGTTATGCAGATAAGGTTCAAGATAGTGAGACATCCCTATTGGTCTCCAAGAAAGCTGATAAAAACTATATTGAAGACACTGAGACAACACCAAACTCCTGTCTTGATGTAGTGTTGGAGTTACTAGCCACTACTGCTAGCACCAGCTGTTCGAACTTGCTGCATGAATCAGTTTGGCTTCTTGAGTCTCAACTTCAAATTGAAAGACATCGATCAAATGTTCTATGATAGGAAGCCGAAGGAGTGAGGAAGTCCCTGCAGAATTTAGATGCATACTTTCTGGTGCAGCAACAAGCGTTGGAGGATTTAAGCGCCAACAAGAGAAAGTTAATAAGCTTACTAAGCATCTTGCCAGCATTATGGGTATCCAGGATATTGTTTCTTGAGCTCTTCTACAGTGGTTTCAGTTCTGGACTTGTTTTGATGTGGCGTTTATTTGCACTGGCCGCCAACTTTGACAACCAGTGTATGTGATATGCTGCTTTGTTCCCTATATTTGCACTGGTGGCGAACTTTGATGCCCAGTGGATGTAATATGTGTAATAGCCGTGATAGCCTAGCGTAAGTTGCTTGATTATTTATTTCCTTGTTGTCTTGTTTATTTGTTTGCTTGTAGTTAGTGTAGTTCTTTTTCCGTGGTTTGCTAGTGGCCGCAATAACCTATTTTTCAAAACTAGACCACAATAACCATTGGCTACATATTTACTGTAGTGACCGTGGGCCTCCTACAGGCTGTAGAAACAATGGGCCTTCTACGGGTCATAGCATCAATGGGCCTTCTACGGGTCGTATGATCGATTGGCCAAACATGGGCTAATAACGGACCGCATTATGGGCCGTAAATGGGCTAGAGTTGGAATCGTAAGTTCATGGGCCGACCATAACAGGCCGTCTTTAATCATCCATATTTGATGACGCTATGAAAATGGCCCAACGGATTAATGGGCCACAAATGGGCCGACTGTAACCACGGGCTGGATTTCGCCCACAAGAAGAAAAGGCTAGTAACGGGCCCTAAGTAACCGAATGCTGGAAATGAGCCCAAGAATAAATGGGCCTTGAGAAGGCCAAAAGATAACACGGACTGGAAATGTCCCAATGGAATAACGGGCCATTGATGGGTATAAAGCTATGCACTATTCATTACGGACCAGTTTCACCATGGGCCGTTAATGGGCCAAGAGTTACAAAGGGCCTCATATGGGCCGAGAGACATCATGGGACATACATTGGCCGGAAGTTACAACGGGCTGGAATCATATTGGACGGCCCAGATGATGCTACTGGGCCTAATTCGGATAGGCCGTAATGGGCCCTGAGTTAGCGAGCTATAAATTGGCTATATGCGAACATGCCATTAAAAGGCTTTCTGTGGGCCGGCCCTGTAGTGTCTTCAAAATCTTGTTGGCCTTTAGTTGGGTCGGCCCATTATGGTCTGCAAAATCTTGTGGTCCTTTAGTTTGGTCGGCCCATTTAATCTTTATGGGCCACTTTTGGGCCGGCCCATGTGTCAACATATCATAGGCGCATCTCGCCCATTGGATGAGTGACATCTGTGCCAACGCGGAGCTGACACGTGTTTCCATCGTCCAATAAGAATTTTACAAGTGGAAAATCACCATTGGTCGTGGCTGTTAGCGGGTTATCAGATTCATAACTGGACACGGTATCTTAATGGCGACCCGTTATGATGGATGCCACGTGTCGGTTACCCTTGACGAAAGCACTTCCATGACGCGCGATTTATCGTTATGGAAGTGGACACTTCTGTGATGATAATTTTGGTAATGTCATGGAACACTTCTACGACAGCACAGTTATGACTATCTTGATTCTGTCATAAAATCGTCATGGATGTACATGCATGATAGAAAACGTGACCTACCTACTGTGACAAACATATATCGTCACAGAAGTGTATTTTTTTGTAGTGTCAATCGAGTATGGGTACCGGTTCCCCTTCAGCGGAATCCACGTATTCATCGGCAAGATCGTGAGATCTAAGCCTGAGACGGACATCTGCACCGACCTCGTCGAGCCGGCTTGGCGCATGCAACCCACCCAGATTCAAGCCGGGCGGAAGCACGTCGCGCAAGGTATGGAACTTGCGAAGAATTCCGCAGCTAGAGGAGAGACTCTCATCTACTCAGGTGATGAGTCCTTGACTAGAGAGACGGAGTCAATCTACCAGCTTCAAAACGGCGGGCTTGCGGTCTGTTTCGATGGTGATAGTATTTCGGACCACTACGAGCATAGAACACCATTGAACTCCTTCAAATGGGGACTGCGGTCACGATGCAAAACCAAGCGGAGCGTAACACGGAGATCGCGGAGCTTAGGGAGCAGATGACCAAGGCCCAGGAAGATATCAATGCTGAAAACGCCCAGATGGCAACAGTACAGGCTCATAATGCTGACTTGGAGAGCCTGAACGCCGAGGCTTGGCGTTTAAGTCTGGATCAAAACGCCTCCAATGCAGTCCTCCAATGCATTAGAGGCGTTTTGATCCAGACTTAAACGCCAAGCCTCGGTGTTGAGGCTCTCCAAGTCAGCATTATGAGCCTGTATTGTTGCCATCCGGGCGTTTTCAGCATTGATATCTTCCTGGGCCTTGGTCAACTGCTCCCTAAGCTTTGCGATCTCCGTGTTATGCTCCGCTTGGTTTTGCATCGTGACCGCAGTCCCCATTAAGGTGGTTAAAGCATACATACTATCACCATTAAGGTGGTGAGTCGCCCATTGCAGTAGAAGCATAGAACGCCATTGAACTCCTTCAAATGGCGATTGCACAGCAGGAGAAGTATTCATACAGTCATGATCGTGTGCACTCAACTCCCCTCCCGAGCCAGAGTTATAGTCGGCATATTGAGTCGCCCGCGGTCTCTAGTAGTGAGCGACATCGTACCCACCCCTTAATCTGAGGATAGATGCTCAAGCAATCATGGATGAGGCACGAGCCTGCCAGGCAGAGGCGGCTAACCAGGGGGCTTATCAGTAGCCCTCGGTGACCCCTTATGCTTCTGTGGGAGCCGGATCAAATTCTAGGACTATTGGAGTACCATGTCTAGTGTCGGCTTCACACAATGAGCGCATTCCCAAGGACTTTAAGGGTCGTCGGAAGGTGCCCAACTACACCGGGATCTTAAGCCGACAGCTTGGATTGAGAGCTATGAGTTAGCCATGGACATGTTGGAAGTTAGTGATGCGGTATGTGCCAAGTATTTTACTGTGATGTTATAGGGGTCGGCTCATACATGCTTAAAAACCTGCCCCCAACTCTATCAATACCTAGGCGGAATTGAAGGACAACTTCATCAAGAACTATTAGGGAAATTGTAAGCAGCCGATGACAATTGTTGATTTGGACCATTGCATGTAGCGAGATGATGAGTCAGCCCACCATTGGGCTCGTCGGGTCATGACCATCATACACTCTTCGAATAGTATTGGGGCTGCTCAAGTTGTGCTGCTCTTGGAGAAAAACAGTCACTTTGACCCCCTTAAGTAGAAGCTAGGACGGCTTAAATGCAAGTGTACACACATGGGCAAGCTTATGGATGTACTCACCAGGTATGGCGACTCTGATACTACAAAGAATCCAGGTTCTAATGATGATAAATCTAGCAAGGGAAAGAAAAACGGAGGTGGCAAGGGCCAGCAACAACATGCCTTGGCTTAGCATGGTAATCAGAATAACCAAGGTAATGGGGGGAAGCGTAAGTACTCCGACGGCGGGTCAGATTTTTTGGCTTACACCAATGTTGGGTTCAAGAATCAACATTGTAATGGTAATGGCAAGCCGCCTTTTAGTGGAGGAAAGCCTATAAATCTTGAGGCAATGCTCAATGACCCCTTTCCAAAACACAGCTATCCTAACAAATCGTCTTCTCATGCCTGGAAGGATTGTTATATCATGAGGGAGTTTAGGGACCAGAATCTTCAGATGGATAATGGTAATGGTAATGGGCCACCCGGTGGGTCAGGCTCTGATTTTCAGGGTTTCGGTTTTGGCGGTGGCAGTTCAAATGCTGGCTATCAGGGTCAGGGTAACCATGGTGGTCATAATCAGTAGCCTGGTCATGGTAATCAATGACAAAACAATCAGTCAGGATAACAGAGTAATCCTAAGCAGCTCAATGGTGGCTAGTATCATGTGTTCACTACGAACACGTGCAAGCATGACCAGAAGGTCCATAAGTGAGCAGTCAACATGCTTGAGCCAGCAGTGCCTGAGTATGTAAGGTAGTCAAAGAAGATGATCACATGGAGCAGGGTGGATCACCCGCCTCGGGTTGATGATCCGGGTCATCTAGCCCTGGTAGTAGCCCCTCAAGTGGGCGGTTATAAATTTACAAAGGTACTTATGGATGGTGGCAGTAGCATCAACATATTGTACTATGATACTTTTTGTCGGATGAGTCTGACCGACAAGGACGTCAAGCCGCCCTCCACGGTGTTTCATGGAGTGGTGCATGGCAAGTCGCCTTACCCTATTAGAAAGATATCAATAGAAGTGTCCTTCGATGATGAGTACAATTATAGAGCAGAGACGCTAAGGTTTGAGGTGGTAAAGATCAAGAGTCCATATCATGCCTTGTTTGCACGACCGGCTTATGCTAAATTCATGGCTCACCCTTGTTATGTCTATTTACATCTTAAGATGCCAGGGCCACAAGGGATGATCATCGTAATTGGGAACCGCAAACTCACCCTAGAGTGCGAGGAAGGAAATGCGGCTTACGCAGAGTCGGCCTATGCTAAGGAGGAGCTCAAGTATTATAAAGATAATGTTGACTCGGCTGATATGACCCCTCTAAAGAAGCCTACCACAGAGACAGACCGGCCACTCAAGTTTAAGTCAGCAAAGGATACACAAGAAGTTGACTTTATCCCTGGTGATTCTTCTCAGCAGTTCACCATTGGGACAGGGATGGATCCCAAATAGGAAAGCACACTCATCGAGTTAATCTATGAGAGTCGGGACATCTTTTCATGGAAACCTTCTGACATGTCGGGTGTACCGAGTGAATTCTCTGAGCACCACCTTAATGTTGATCCTAAGATGAAACATGTTCGCCAGTTCCTCCATTGTTTTAATGAGGAGAGGCGTCAGGCTATTGGAGAAGAAGTAGCCCGGCTCCTAGCTGCCAGGTTTATAATTGAAGTGTTTCACACTCAGTGGTTGGCTAACCCTATGCTTGTGCTTAAGAAGAATGGCACTTGGCGTATGTGTGTTCATTGCACATATCTTAACAAGGCATGTCCGGCTGATCCATTTGCTCTCCTCGCATTGACCAAATTATTGATGCCATGATAGGTTGTGAGAATTTGTGTTTCTTGGATGCTTATTCTGGTTATCATCAGATCAAGATGGCAGTGGAAGATCTGGAGAAGACATCCTTCATCACACCCTTTGGAGCTTTTTGTTATGTGTCTATGCCTTTTGGGCCTAAGAGTGCTCAGGCGACTTACCAACGTTGTGTTCAGAATTGCTTCCATAGATAGATTATGCGCAACATCCATGCTTATGTGGACGGCATTGTGGTTAAGTCAAGGAAGAAGGAAACCTTACTTGATGATCTGAAGGAAAGCTTTGACAATCTCCGGGTGTACAATATGATGCTTAACCTGGCCAAGTGCGTCTTTGGTGTGACAACAGGAAAATTGCTAGGTTTTCTAGTATTTGAAAGGGGCATCGAGGCTAACGCGGAGAAGATTGAGGCTATTACCTCTCTCTCTAAGCCGGCGTGTATCAATGATGTTTAGTGAATGGCGGGTCGTATTGCAGCCTTGAGCCGGTTTACAAGCCACCTAGGTGACAAGGCGACTCCTCTGTATCAGATGATGAAATGGACAGATCACTTCATCTGAAGCGATGCTGCTGATGAAGCATTTGAAGCGCTTAAGAAATAGTTGGCTGAGCCGCCCATCTTGGGTGCCCCAATAGACAAATAGCCCTTGCTCCTGTACATGGCGGCTAATAATAAAGCCGTCGGTGTGCCAGTTGTCGTGGAACACAAGGAGGCGGGCAAAGAGTATCTAGTCCAGCGGCCAGCTTATTATGTCAGTGAAGTCCTCACAGAGTCCAAGTAAAGATACCCACATTGGCAGAAGCTGGTGTTTGGAGTGTTCATGGCCAGCCGCAAACTTAAGCATTATTTCCTTGGACATCTGATCACTGTGGTCAGTTCTGCACCCTTAGGGGATATCATTCAAAACAGAGAAGATACTGGCCGGGTTGCTAAGTGGGCAATTGAGCTTAGGCCTCATCATCTGAAATATGTGCCCAGAACAACCATCAAATCTCAGGCTTTGGTGGACTTTATCAATGATTGGATAGAGCTACAAACACCTGAGGAAAAGCCAGAAAATACATATTGGATGATACATTTTGATGGATCCAGGCAATTGGAAGGCCCGGGCGCTGGCGTTATTTTATCTTCCCCGGGAGGTGATAAGTTTTGCTATGTCTTGAGGCTTATGTTTCCCTATACTAACAATGCAACTGAGTATGAAGCTTTGTTATATGGGCTCTGTATGTCCAAGGAGATGAACTTGAGCCGGGTCAGATGTCTAGGCGACTCAGACCTTGTTGCACAACAAGTATCAGGGAAGTGGGATTCAAAAGACCTGATAATGGCGGCTTATCATCAAGCGATGAATAATATTGCCAGTCCATTTAAAGGTTATCAGCTGGATCACATAGACTGGCAGAAAAATGAGGCGGCTGATGCGTTGTCCTGTCTTGGGTCTCAGCATAAGCCGGCTCCTCCCAATGTGTTCCTTGATGTCTTGCATAACCCTTCTGTCAAATTACCATCGGAGGAAGACCTGGCTGTTCCTGACCCAGAAGGACGGGTTGTGGCAGCTCTGCATGCTATTCTAGATTAGACGGTGCCTTATCTAGCTTACATGACTCAAGGTGAGTTGCCAGAAGATGAAAATTTGGCACGACAAATCACAAGGCGGTCTAAGTCCATAACCATTGTCAATGGCGAGTTACACAGATGTAGTGTGACTGGTGTGTTCCAACTTCCAACGCCGTGTTTCCCCTGAAGAAGGCTGATAAATCCTACAAGAAATTCATGCAGGTGATTGTGGTCATCATGTCGGGTCATGATCTTTAGTGGCTAAGGCTTTTCATCACGGTTTCTGGTTGACGGCTCATGCTGATGCAGAGGACATTGTTAGCAAGTGTGATGGATGCCAGAAGTTTGCACGACAAGGTCATGTGCCAGCTCAGGAGTTGCGGACGATCCCAATCACTTGGCCATTTGTGGTCTGCGGGCTTGATATGGTCGGGCCGTTCAAGTGGTCTAAAGACAAAAGACCCACCTTTTGGTGGCAGTTGATAAGTTTACGAAGTGGATTGAAGCAGAGCCAGTTAGCAATTGTGAAGCAGCGGCTGCAGTTCAGTTTGTGAAAAAGTTGATCTTCCGCTTTGGTTATCCTCATAGTATCATCACTGATAATGGGACAAATCTGTCTAAAGGTGCTATGAAGGAGTTCTGTCAATGAGAACACATCCTTCCTGTTGTATCCTTGGTGGCTCATCCACAGTCCAATGGTCAGGCAGAATGTGCTAACCATGAGATATTACGAGGGATCAAACCCCGGTTCATAGTTCCTTTGGAACATACACCGGGTTGTTGGGTTGAAGAGCTTCCTGCAGACCTTTGGAGTATCAAGAGCACCCCCAAAAGGTCAACAGGCTACACGCCCTTCTTCCTAGTCTATGGTGCAGAGGTGGTTCTCCCAAGTGATATTCGTCATGACTTGCCCAGCGTGGCGGCTTACGTTGGATCATAAAACAAGACGGTGTGTCAAAATGCTCTAGGTGCCCTGGATGAAGAACGTGTCTCGCAGCAGCTCGATCGGCGATTTACCAACAAGACCTGCAGCGCTATCATAGCCGCAGAGTTCGACGTTGGGTGTTCTAGGAAGGGCCTTTTGTGGTCAACAAAATCTCAACAACGGGTCATATTATCTCATCAACATCGTGAACACAATAAATCACGTACCTCTGAGGAGACCAACAGGCCTTGGAATATTGCTCATCTACGGCCTTACTATACTTGAGCCACTGGCTCCAATCATTGTACATACATATCAATGTCTATATCTTTTATGATCAATGTAATAAAGTCGGCATCCCTGAAACTCGGGGCCTCTGTCATTTCATCTCATATATTGTGCATGGGTCTTTCATTAATTGATCATAAGGTCACTTGGGGGCTTCCAACTCACCGATTTTAGCTATCTTACCCTCTTGAATGGCATATAAACGCCACTATATGGGTTAAACTTGCATGTGTGCTTGATACTACTCCAACAGGTCACCCGTTGTACTCTTGACAGTCACCCTTTTATGACCCTGAACTAGTCAAGGTTAAAACGGCGGCTTATGTCACGTGAGATCCGACTTATAGAAAGCGAGGATAAACTCACATGTTTGCTTGTTGCTTCTCCGAAAGGGACCTGCCGTACTCTTGACAGTCAATCTTTTATGTCCTTGAACTAGTCAAGGTTAAAACGGCGGCTTATGTCATGTGAGAGCCGGCTTATGGGAAGTAAAAGTAAATTAAGGCTATCAAGCCAAGCTTCATTGAAGCACGATCTGAGCCTTAAAGGCCAGTCTTTTGTCGAGCCTTAAAGGCCAACTTTTAAATATTGAGATATACATATTTGTATTCCCTATTTCTGTCTTTGCAGGAATTTTACGCTCTTGATCATATTTATATGCAGACTATACGTCTCCGGGTCAAAGGAAGTCCATGTTAGCATTGATCAGTATTGAGCTTATTATGTCCATGAGCCACTAGGTTATCACCTCAAGATTTTGATGACCATCAGTCATCAGGTTATTAACCCGTTATTGCTTCTGAGTAATAAATATTGTGACTATAGGTCGCCATTATAAGAATTGTTGGGTTATTATTACAACCCCTTACAACCTATACATCAAAATATCAGATGGGATCCCTTGTTCAATGGGTGGTGCAACAAAAGGATGCATATCAGATTATATCAAAAATCCAAGAAGGATTAATAATGCAGTTGCTAGATCATCAGTTAAAAAGAGGTGCACGAAGTGTTTTTAACTAAGCCTATTACAAGGCTTTGGTTGAGCCCAAAAGTTTCACGCAAAGTTTTTAGGAGTTATGTTACTCCTTTGAGCCGGCCTCTGTGCCATCCGGGTTGGTGCTCTTCGGATTAACATCTTGCTGGTGCCCTGTAGTAGAGGTCCCAGGGTCATCCTGAGCCGTCTCTTCTTTGTTTCTGATCTGAAGATAGTCCGAGGTCCAGTCGACACCAGTTAAAGTCTCAAAGATTGCTTCATCGTTGATGACAGAGGAAGGATCTATATCAGGGGCAAAAATATGGTTACTCCTTTGAGGACTCATATCTACAATGTCAAAGGAAGGCACCTTGATTCGAGTGTTGTTGCTCTCATAAGCCGGCTGGTACTCTTCAGATCAAGTTATTGTGCAAGTTGACACACCAATGGCCGCATTTCCCTGATACACTTAGCATAATCTGCTTCACTGAATACAGACCTGTCATCTTTATATTCTGGAAACCCGCCAGCCATATCTTGAGGGCCCAGCTCTGTTTGATACGTGTTGGCCCAACTTAGTGAAGTTATTGCTCCTGCACGAGCGGCTGACATCTTTAGTTCTTCAAATTTTGGGGGCATTTTTGATAACTGATCCAGTACATCTTTGATAAGCTGTGGTGGTTTCTTGCCATTTGAGGCAGCCACAAGAGTACGAAGACTTCCAGCATATATTTTTTCCTTCAAGGAATAGATGGCTTTCAGCTTCACCAGCATACTTGGCCCAAGGTTGGCACTCCTGGCACATGTCATACATTCAACACAAGGGTCGCCAGCCGAGTTACATTGAAATTTTTCAAAGTCGCCAGGTGTTGGTTATATATCTAGCATATCTCGTAGTAGGGGTCCTAAGCTAGGCATCTTGGAGCAATGGTTGTCGGTGTCAAAACTGGCAGATCTCGGGTAGGGGGTCCCGAACTGTACGTCTAAGGCGGATGGTAACAGGAGGCAGGGTACACAATGTTTACCCAGGTTTGTGCCCTCTCGATGGAGGTAATACCCTACGTCCTGCTTGATTGATCTTGATGATATGAGTATTACAAGAGTTGATCTACCACGAGATCGTAGAGGCTAAACTCTAGAAGCTAGCCTATGATTATGATTGTTGTTGTCCTACGGACTAAACCCTCCGGTTTATATAGACACTGGAGGGGGCTAGGGTTACACAAAGTTGGTTACAAGGGAGGAGGTCTACATATCTGAACTACCAAGCTTGCCTTCCACGCAAAGGAGAGTCCCACCCGGACACGGGACTAAGTCTTCAATCTTGTATCTTCATTGTCCAATAGTCCGGCTGAAGGATATAGTCCAGCTGTCCGAGGACCCCCTAATCCAGGACTCCCTCAGTAGCCCCTGAACCTGGCTTCAATGACGATGAGTCCGGCATGCAGATTGTCTTCGCATTGCAAAGAGGGTTCCTCCTCCGAATACTCCATAGAAGATTTTTGAACACAAGGATCATGTCCGGCTCTGCAAAACAAATTCCACATACCACCGTAGAGAGTATCATATTTCCACAAATCTAATCTGCTGACAACTTTTCATAACGTGACATCACACCATGGCCCGGTCATTATTTGAACCGTTTTTCTCAACCAGCTACTACACATATTGCGAGGCGGTTTTCGTGGCACGTCTTGTTGAAGCAGCGATCGTGTCCCCTTATCATGGGATTCTCGTCAATATGGGTGTGGGTAACCCAACCGCGCCATCAATTATGACGCTTGGGGAATAAGCAAGTTTACCAGGCAAGTGGGGAGGCACATAGTTTCTTCCGCCCTTATAAAGGGACAAGGACTCCTCCTTTTCACCCACACCTTCTTCTTCCCTGCCCATTCCCCCTCGCCCAAGCTCCAATGCCCGAGTGTTCGTCTTCTCCGCCCACAAAGGCCTTCTGAAAATGTCCGGATCCAGAGCAGGAGGCAAGTGGATGGCCTCTACCATCTAGGAGAAGCATATCAAAAAGCTTCGAGAGGCCGGGTAATTGGCCCAAAAAATCGGCCACCATCTCCCGACTGCGGGACAGATCGTTCGCACTCCGGAAGCCCAAGAGAGGGTTGTATTCCTCCCTCACTTTGTCTGTGGGCTAGGTTTCCCCCCCCCCCCACCCTTTCGTCCGTGGCATCATGTATTATTATGGGATCGATTTTCATGATCTATCCCCCAATTCCTTCCTCAACATCTCGACATTCATCATCGTGTGCGAGGCTTTTCTCCGCATCTCGCCACACTTCGGCTTATGGCTGAGGATCTTTAATGTGAAGCCCAAGGTGGTGAGCGGCGAGCATGCCGAGTGCGGGGGCGCCATGGTGAGCAAGATGCCCAACGTCACATGGCCAACAGGTGCCTTTAATGATTCCGTCAAAGAGTGGCAACAGCAGTGGTTTTACATTACTGAGCCGCACGACACGGAATGGGCCGCTGCTCCAGGGTTCCGATCCGGAGCCCCTCTGCGGCTTACGTCCTGGCCCAAGAAGGGCCTGAACTGGTCTTCGTCCGACGAACTGTCTATGCTCTAGACGCGCGTTAAAGATATGGAAGACAAGAAAATCGAACTTGTCAATGTAGTCCAGGTGATGTTAGTTCGCCGGATCCTGCCTTGTTAGCACCGGACTTGCAATCTCTGGGAATTCGATTCAGCCAAGCACCAGACCCTATGAAAGCTCTTTGGCTCCTCGCGCGAAGACATCTGGAAGGTGCTTTTCAAGTCCGGCAAATCATGGCCGGACTCGGCCGAGGACCGCGGGTATCAACTATCCCGCCCTGCAAGCTTAGTAAGTTTTTACGCGTTTTACCCACATAACCCAAGGGAAATGCTCAATGTGTTTTCCTCAACTCCCCTAGGGCTGGACGAAGAAGGCGGGGCGGATCCACTGTCCGGCCCCGTTGCCAGAAGAACCGGCCGGCCCACTTCTGACGAAGATGTTTGTCCCGGCGCCGTACAAGGCGCCGAAGAAGAAGGCCGAGAAGGAGGCCGAAAAGACCCGGGGTGGCCTTCATCGCCGTGGCACTTCGGACACAATATCCAAAGGCTCCAATGTCCGTTCTGTCTCCGAAGAGGATGAGGAGGAGGAGGAAGATGAATCCCCAGCGGGGGGAAGAAAGAAGAGGGCGGCCTCCATACACTTGGAGGCCGAGTCGCCTAAAAGGGGAAAAGCTCCTCTTCCGGAAGAGTCCACTGCCGCCGCCGATAGCAGCCCGGCGTGGGATCCTAGGGCCCAGCCCCTAGTGAATTCGTGAGTATAGGGTCCAAACACGCTTATGCGTCCAGACTCGTCATGGCATAATATTTTAACCTGAGCTATATTTTCTGTAGTCCGGCGAGGTCCCACACCGAATGATCCTCATCAGAGGATTCGCTGAGCTCGGATGCTGTAGAGTGGGACGCCCCCGAAGGCCCCTTCCCCCAAATATGTGCATAACAAAGAGGCTTCGTCCCAGAGGGACCCCGGCCAAGGAGGGGGGAAGAGATTGTGAAAGCGGCGCCTGGAGGTCAAACTTCGGGGGCCGGAGACATGGGGGAGAAGATTCCCATGGGAGTCGACGGCGGGAGCCATCTTGAATTCGGCTCCCAGCCGGACGCAATTCCGGAGACCAATACGGCTCCCGAATCAAGCAGGCGGCCTCCCTCAGCTGGAGGGGGCGTGCCTGTTCCACCGGCAATCTCTGTCCAGCTAGAGGTGTCGGATGTTTTGTTGGCGGCGCTGAAGAGCGCCTCCATCATCGATGAACATCGTGCCCTGATGGGTGCGGTGATTAAGGAGATTCAGTCTGCTGAGAGTGGACTGAATGAAGCCTCTATCAGCCTTATAAGAGGCTTTGAGGTATGTTTTATGAGGTTTCGAAGAGTGTCATAGTATGGATAGTAGCCCCTGATACACTGTTCGGTCAAGAAAGGACCGGACAGAGCATCAATTTTATTTTCGCAGGAAGACTCACTTGATGACATCTATCTCTCTTCTTTTATAAGCAGGCGACTGAAGCGGCTTCTGCCTCTCATGTTGCGGAGGTCTCTGGACTGAATCAAATTCTGGAGCGGGCCAAAGAAGAACTTGGCCAGTTGAAAAGGCAGTTGGAGGATAAACAAGGTATGCGCGACCCTTGTTCGCACTCAGTGCTAACAAATTCTCAGTATGATAACATATGTTTCATTATTTGCGCCAGGGGCGATGACCGAAGTCGAGGCTCTGAGGAGGGCTGTTGCCGAGGCCGAGGAAAAGGCAGCCGCAGAGCATGCTCTTCGTGAGAAGCATGAGGCCAGGGTTATTGAAGCTGAGCAGGATCTACAAGAGTCCATGAAGAAATGTGAGACCTTGGAGCAGAGTTTAACATAGAAAGAATCCGAACTCGCCAGGGCTCATCAGGTCGCGCGCGATTCCCAGGGGGAACCCAAGGCGCCCTGCAGGAGATCCAAGAGGCGAGGACAATCGCGGCGGGTACGGCTTTTTTCCATGTAAAGCAAGTATTTGAGGAGAAAATCATGTATCTAATTTTGAGTTCAGATTTCTCCAGGGGTATTTGCGGAACTGCCCCGCAGCATCTCAGATGTCACCCAATTCTACTGGGCCGAAGGAGGGAACACTATGGATAAGCTCTTCTGGTCGCAGTATCTGGCACCGTATTATCCGGTGCCTTTTGCCGACCAACTGAAACAGCTGATCGAACTGCATAGGGCCGCCGAACTAGCCATGAAGGATTTGATTATCCGGCTATGGCCTGCCGAGCCGATTCCGGGCAGCTACTTCCTGATCGTGAATGGGCTTGTGAGAGCCTGCCCCCGACTTGACGTCATCAAGCGGTCGGTCTGTATAGAGGGTGCGCGAATGGACTTCGCCCGTGCAAAGGTGCACTGGGGGAAGATGGATGCTGAAAACAAGATGGCCGGGGAACCGCCAGAGGGGAAGGAGCACCGCAAGCCCGAATTATATTATGAAAGTGTCCTAAAAGGATCCTGCCTAGCGGCGGAGCAATGCACCAAGGATAATATATTTCCATGAATACAATCATGTTGTCCTTTGTAATGTTGAACAAGGTCATTTCTATTATTTATATAAAAGTGTATCCTCCTGCGGGGCCATTTTATATATTAAACCTGAGAGTTGGCCAGTCGTCGGCTTCTGCCCCCACGTAGGAAGTACGGGGGTGTTCGGGATAAACCTGATCACTCTTTATCCCATTTTTGGGTCCTTCGAAGGAGGTGTTCAGCACAATGAACCAGCCAATCGGACTATAGGGCTTTATCACTCTCACTTAGCCATAGGAGCTTTATAAAAGGAAGGTAGGCGCAGCCCCTGGTGTTCGGAAGACCGTACGAGGGGCTATATAAGCACCTGATCGGAAGAAAGGCTGATCCATCGCATGTTGCATTGGTTATGGCATTATGCGGGAGAAATCCATAAAGATTTTACAACCTCTCGAACAGCTGACCAGGTCTCGCCATATCATGACAGTCAGTTTTCGGCTTTCTCTAGTGAGGTGCTCGTCCGGAAGAACCGGGACACAATCGCAGTAGTTCTCCCTGTGCCGCCTTAGCCGATATAGCAGAACGTAAGGTAGCAAAACATGGGAGCCAGGCAAACCCAACATTTGACCCAAGACATGATTCGGAGCTGATGCATATAATGCTATAAGTTTGGGGTGCCGAACTTCCATGAAGGTGTTCGGACTTTATTGTCGTATTATGGGTAAAAGTAAGCCCCTGGCATATTTAAAGCATATCGCGGTGTACGGATGCCACTTGATAAAAGGATTTCAATAAGAAATAACAGAAGATAAACATTATATAAATCCACATGTTGTATTTGAATAGTACGTCGATGCGTGTGAGTACAGGTAATGTGGTAAAAAAGAAATATGACTGTGGAACCTGCTGAGACCAGGGGGAAGAAGCTGTGTGCGAATCCGGAGTATAGCCGTATGGTCATCGTGGGGAATATCTAAGGATTCCCTTGCGCGTTTGAGCTGCTTCCATATCGCCAGTCCTGGTCTACACAAAGTTCAACCTGCAAACAAAATGTAAGAAATGCTTGTGTGCCACAGAGCGGTTGAGCCGCGGTATGTGGCCTGTCCTGGCTTTCACCGGAGTGTTTAATTGAGCTCTGGACGAGCCGGGCTATCCTGCCGCGAAGTATTTCGAAGTCCTTTAGCGGTGTCTAGGAGTCGGGCCGTTGAATCGAGGTTCGGTTGGAAGGTGCTACTTGTAGCTTCTGCTGTTAAAGCAGCGGTATACTCCTTGGTACCGAGGGAAAATTAAGCCTTGCCATTAACCGTGATGACGCCGCGCAGACCGGGCATCTTGAGCTTATGGTAGGCATAATGTGGGACTGCGTTGAATCGAGCGAACGTAGTTCGTCCGAGCAGTGCCTGATAATCACTGCAAAAGGGGACGATGTCGAAGATTAACTCTTCGACACGGTAATTGTATGGTGATCCGAAGACTACCTCAAGGGCGATGGAGCCTGTACAGCAGGCCTCCACACCTGGTATAATACCGCTGAAGGTGGTTTTAGTGGGCTTGATCACCAAATGATCGATGCTCATCTTGCGCACTATGTCCTGGTAAAGCAGGTATAGACTGCTACCTCCGTCCATAAGGACTAGCGTGAAGTGGAACCCGTCAATTATTGGGTCGAGGACTAGTGCGGCCGGATTGCCCTGATTAGTATTAATTGGATGATTCGTGTGGTTGAAGGTGATCGGCCCTATTTTAAATTGTGGGACGACTGGTTCCGTTAAGTCGACATCCCTAAGGGTGTGCGTCTGGTCCAGGTTGGGAGTGTAGGTGCCGTTTACCACATTCACCATTTGGATTTGTGGGGGAAATTTCTTTTGCCCTCCTGTACTCGGTGATCTGGGCTCCTCGTTGCCATCGTCGCTTTGAGAACCCTTATCTTTGTTTTTGGCACCTGACATGCCGGCTTGTTTGAAGACCCAACATTCTTTGTTGGTATGATTGGCTGGTGTTCCTAGGGTGCCATGAATTTGGGATGGGCGGTCAAGTATGCGGTCCAGACTGGACGGACCTGAATTGTCATTTGTGAGTGGCCTGTCCCGCTGACTGGACGTAGAGCCCTTAAATCCGGCATTGATTGTCGTATCTTCGGCGATTCCACCATTTTTGCGGCGCTTTTGTTTGTTTCGTCGTGGTTTGCCATTGCTATCTCTGGCTTCTGATGTGCTAGGGTTGCTTGCTGTGCTGTTGCTACGGGCCAACCAGCTATCTTTGCCCGCGTAAAAGCGGGTCATGAGTGTCGTGAGGGCTGCCTGGATTTTGGCTTCTCTTGGCCGAGATGTCGGGCGAGACACTCGTCATGGATGTTATGTTTAAAGGCCGCTAGGGCTTCGGCATCCGGACAGTCGACAATTTGGTTCTTTTTAATTAGGAACCGAGTCCAGAATTTCCTGGCTGACTCTCCGGGCTGCTGTGTTATGGACTTAAATCGTCAGCATTCGGTGGCCACACATAAGTGCCCTGGAAGTTGTCCAGGAATGCGTCTGCCAGGTTCTCCCAGCTTCCGATGGAGTTTGCCGGCAAGCTATCCAGCCAATGCCGAGCTGGCCCTTTGAGCTTTAGTAGGAGATACTTGATGGCGTGTAGATCATCCCCGCGGGCCATGTGAATGTGGAGGAAGAAATCCTCTATCCATACCGCGGGGTCTGTGGTGCCGTCATATGATTCAATGTTTACGGGTTTAAACCCTTCTGGGAATTCATGATTCATTACTTCATTAGTGAAGCATAGGGGGTGTGCGGCGCCTCTGTGCCGGGCTTTATCACGAGCAGTTCATACGAGTCTTGTATGCTGTGTTCGGCCTGGCTGGATTTGCTTTTACTATATCCGGCGTGACGGTTGTCGTCGCGTGTTGGGGCACGCCCCCATGATCCGTAGATCAATCTTTTATGTCCCGATTTGTTTTCCAATACTTCTCGCAGGTCCTGCGTGTTACCCCGGGCCTTGGTATTTTTGTTTGACTGGCGACGGGGTGCGGTCTAGACTTCAGGCTGATATGCCGCTTTGTCTTGGCCACGAGGTGGCCGGTCAGCCGCATCATACGCTGGTGGTGTAGGCTTTAATGCTTCCTCCTCAAGTTGGGGTAGCAACCTGCGCTTTGGGTAACTTTTGGTTGGGCGCTCGAGTCCGTATTCCTTGGCTGCCAGTACCTCGGTCCATCTATCCTCTAACAAATCTTGATCAGCTTGAAGCTGCTGTTGCTTTTTCTTCAGGCTTTTTGCTGTGGCTATAAGCTAGCGCTTGAAGCGCTCCTGTTCGACGAGATCCTCAGGCATGATAAATTCTTCATCGCCGAGGCTCACCTCGTCATCGGAGACGGGCATGTAATTGTCATCCTCTGATTCTCCGTCTGCTACTTGTTCCTTGGGGCTAGCTTGCCCATCCTCCTACTCGAAGTCTGGCTGGAGGGGATTGTCTTCGTCTTCAGCACTGTCCGCAGCATTATTGTCTCTTGTGCCGGTATTGCTGCTTTTGCTATGGCGGGGCTTAGAGCGACGCCGATGACGCCGGTGCTTAAATTGCTTCTCGAGGGGATTATTTTTTGTTGCCTTATTGCCATCGCTTTCTTTGGGGGTGTCCACCATGTATATATCATATGATGAGGTGGCTGTCCAGCGCCCTGTGGGCGGTGGTTCCCGTTCTTCTCCTGCATCGTCGTCCATACCGTCGATGTCTTCGAAGCCGAAATCAAGCATGTCGGTTAAGTCATCGACAGTGGCTATTAAGGGGGTGGCAGGTGGGGAATGAATTTCTTTGTCGTCCGCTTCCCATTCAAGCCAGACATAGTTCGGCCAAGGGTCTCCTGACAAGGAGAGAGACCTCAATGAATTTAGTACGTCGGCCAAGGGCGAGTGCTGAAAGATATCCGTGGAGGTAAACTCCATGATCAGTGCCCAATTAGATTCGATAGGCACGGACGCAGTCGGTTCGGAGCCTGTGGCCGAGGACGAATCCAAGGGTCCGGCAACACTGGTCTTATAGGGCGTGAAGTCAGTATTCGGCTCTATCACCGCTGGGTGTGCAGCCTCCGTGGCGGGGTCCATCCACCCATCCTCGAACGGCCCGAGCTGCTCTAGATTGAGGGTCGGAGTAGCCACAAGTGTAATCTCCCGAACACCATCCGACGGCCGAGCTAAGTCATGCTCGTCGTGACTGTGCAGCGCACCTGACACGGGCTCAAATCCGTCGAAGTTCAAGTCTCCGCGGATGTCGGCAGTATAGTTTAAGTTTCCAAACCTGACCTGATGGCCAGGGGCGTAGCTCTCGATCTGCTCCATATGGCCAAGCGAGTTGGCCCGTAGTATGAAGCCGCCGAATATGAAGATCTGTCCGGGGAGAAAAACCTCACCCTGGACCGCATCGTTGCCGATGATCGAAGGAGCCATCAAGCCTTACGGTGACGACACAGTGGAACTCTCAATGAAAGCACTAATGTCGGTGTCAAAACCGACGGATCTTGGGTAGGGGGTCCCGAACTGTGCGTCTAAGGCGGATGGTAACAAGAGGCAGGGGCACAATGTTTACCCAGGTTCGGGCCCTCTGGATGGAGGTAAGACCCTACGTCCTGCTTGATTGATCTTGATGATATCAGTATTACAAGAGTTGATCTACCACCAGATCGTAGAGGCTAAACCCTAGAAGCTATCCTATGATTATGATTATTCTTGTCCTACGGACTAAACCCTCCGGTTTATATAGACACCGGAGGGGGCTAGGGTTACACAGAGTCAGTTACAAGGGAGGAGATCTACATATCCGAACTGCCAAGCTTGCCTTCCACGCAAAGGAGAGTCCCACCTGGACACGGGACGAAGTCTTCAATCTTGTATCTTCATAGTCCAATAGTCTGGCCGAAGGATATAGTCCGGCTGTCCGAGGACCCCCTAATCCAGGACTCCCTCAATGGTAACATGGACACGGGATTTTACCCAGGATCGGGCCCTCTTCATGGAGGTAAAACCCTACGTCCTCCTTTTGATTGTATTCGTATGGGGTGTCGTACAGGGTACATGTATCTACGACGAGATTGATCTAATGAATATAAGATGTTCTATTGACTAGCCTGGCCTCGATTTATATAACACACCAGACACCTAGGGTTTAGATGAGTCCTTGTCTTGGGCGCCAAGTCTTGTGGAATCCTCCTTGTATGCGGCATGGGCTGCTCGAAGTGGCCCATGAGTGAACTGCCATGGGGTCCTCGGCCCGATACACCTGTTCGGGAGACGACGTGTTGAGTACCCCCTAGTCCAAGACACTGTTAGTAGCCCCCTGAACCGGTCTTCAAGTTGGGGATGCTCCTTGATTCTTCTGAACTATTCTTCATCTTTGATCGTTGATCTTGAAAACTAGTTCAACTAATCTTCTCATCTTTGATCTTGAGGATCGCCGAAGTGAATCCAAAGAGTTTACACATCGGGTATTAGAGGAGCCCCTTTAAGTTCTTGGCCTTTATCAATGCCTTGTTATTTTTATGCCACACCTCGGGTTTGAAATTGTTCCCGTGTGGCGGTATCCTCTTGCTTCCGAGCTCCAATGCCGGACTGTATTCGAGGTATCTTTTGCAGTCGTGCACCAACGCTGGACTGCTTCCGAGCTCCAACGCCAGGATGTATCCGAGCTCCAACGCCAAAATGTATCCGAGATCCAACACCAGACTGTATTCGAGGTGTCATAGATTACCTCAGTGTTGAAAAAGTTAAATGGTTTCAACTGAGCTTAATGCCGAAGATGCCCTCTATGGATTTAATTCTGATTTGTGCAATGTATTCTCTGCCAAGATGTATAGCCAGTAGCCCTCAAGGTGTGTGTCGGCCAAAAATCCGAGATGCACATTAGAGGAGATAGTGATCGGCGGACGGGCCCTTAAGAGAGGGTTTTGAGAAGTCACCATAATATATTAGCTTGATGCCAGATAAGTCCCAAATGGTACCTATTGTTATCCGAAGATGCGTTTGCCCATAGTTCGGTCAAGCCGAACACTGAGCACTTTGAATTTTCTGTATTGAATAGGCAATGCAGTAGCCCCCGAGACACTGGTCGTGTGGCAACACCAGATCAGGGGGTCGATGTGCCCCTTTCATATTAGTAAATTATAAGCCCGAAGCCTAGTAGCCCCCGAGCCTTAATGTGGGCATGAGTGGCCGAATTAAGGATTGATGTCTGGAGTAAAATCACAAATTATGTGTAATGATTCTATGTATCCAAGTACTCTACATCATTAATGCTCGGATCTGCATTGTACAAAACTTTGTTGACCGACCGTGATCTTCAACTTCCTCGGCCAGTAGCTGGGGAGTGTTTGTCCCACTTTATAAAGCCTTTATGAGGGCAAAGATTTATGACAAACAAGGCAATCCGGCCATGCGGTTTTATAAACAAAGGTATGCGAAGAGAATGTTATATTAGTATTTAATGTAAGAAACATCTTCCAAAGAAAATAGTCCCGCTATCGGTTCCTTTCTTTGGATTGTCATGCCGACCATGATCATGAAACCTCACCTCCGATCAATGTGGGAGAAAAATATTGAGGATTTAGTCTGGGGAAAGTTCCCGAACTATGTGGTATTTAGCGAACCTAAATTTTCACTTCCGTCATTCCGACCAATTATATCCTTTAAGATTGCTAGCTTTCGGCTTCACCCAGTATGAGGTACTAACTTGGATGACCCGGTAGTAACAATCACAGAGGTGCTCCCTTTACTGCCTAGCCGAACAATCGAGAATGTAGGGGTAAGCACAGGAGCCAGGAAACCCAGCTTGGCCAAAATCTTATGTCAAATTGATGCATATTTAGGGCACTATAACGATAATTACGGAAGGCAACGCTTGTATAATGAATACAAACGCTGATGATATTTATTTTGACTCCGTTGCGAGCGTTTATCATTTGAAAGTGGCCCATCGTCGGCTTCTATCCCTTTGTAGATGCTACGTAGGGTGCTTCCGTAGTAACAAGACAACCCTTAGCCGACGTCTTGGTGCCCGGAGGCGGCTGTCTTAGCGGAAACAAGGCAATCAGATATGCGGCTTTATAACTTTCACTTAGTTATAGGAGCTTTAAACTGGGGAAGCTAGCTACGAGCCTCCGGTTAGTGTTCGGCACCGACTAAAGTTTAGCCATTAAAAATTCGGCCAATGTTATGAAAGGCCCATCATTTATCATGGGGTAATCGGTATTGATCTATAGTTTGACACCGCCATCGGATCGCTGACCAATTTTTGCCCATTGTGACAGTCAGTTTTCGGCTTTCTCCACTAAGGTGCTTAACCATTCAAGCTGGAAGCACAATCGCAGTGGTTCTCCCTTTGCACACCTAGCCGAACAAAGCGGGACATAGGAGGCAAGCACAGGAGCCGGGCAACCCAACTATTGACCAAAGACACAATTCAAAACCGATGCATATATAGCAATGTATGGGACGGGGGGGGGGGGGAATCCTACTCCCGGTGGTAGTAGGACTCCCCTTGGGCGCGCCATAGAGGGGCCGGCCCTCCCCCTCCTCCACTCCTTTATATACGGGAGAGGGGCACCCCATAGACACCCAAGTTGATTGTTTAACCGTGTGCGGTGCCCCCTCCACAGATTTCCAGCTCGGTCATATCGTTGCAGTGCTTAGGCGAAGCCCTGTGCCGGTAGCTTCATCATCATCATCATCATGTTGTCGTGCTGAAGAAACTCTCCCTCGACACTCGGCTTGATCTAGAGTTCACAGGACGTCATCGAGCTGAACGTGTGCAGATCGCGGAGGTGTCTTACCTTCGGTGCTAGGATCGGTCAGATCGTGAAGACGTATGACTACATCAACCGCATTGTCATAACGCTTGCTCTTACGGTCTACGAGGGTACATGGACAACACTCTTCCCCTCTCGTTGCTATGCATCACCTAGATGGATCTTGCGTGTGCATAGGAATTTTTTTGAAATTACTGTGCTCCCCAACAGTGGCATCCGAGCCAGGTCTATATGTAGATGTTATATGCACGAGTAGAACACAAAGTAGTTGTGGGTGTTGGTATATAGATATTGCTTGCCATCACTAGTTGATTCTTGATCCAGCGGTATTGTTGGATGAAGCAGCTTAGACCTAATTACGCGTACGCTTACGCAAGACTGGTTCTACCGACGTGCTTCGCACACAGGTGGCTAGTGGGTGTCAGTTTCTCCAACTTTAGTTGAATCGGATTCAATGGACAGGGTTCTTTTAGAAGATCAAAAAGCAATCACTATACCATGTTGTGGTTTTTGATGCGTAGGTAAGAACGGTTATTGCTCAGCCCGTAGCAGCCACGTAAAACTTGCAACAACAAAGTTTAGGACGTCTAACTTGTTTTTGTAGGGCATTTTGTGATGTGATATGGTCAAGACATGATGCTAAATTTTATTGTATGAGATGATCATGTTTTGTAACAGAGTTATCGGCATCTAGCAGGAGCCATATGGTTGTCGCTTTATTGTATGAAATGCAATTGCCATGTAATTTCTTTACTTTATCACTAAGAGGTAGCGATAGTAGTAGAAGCAATAGTTGGCGAGATGACAATGATGCTTCAATGGAGATCAAGGTGTTAAGCCAGTGACGATGGTGATCCTGACAGTGCTTTGAAGATGGAGATCAAAGGCACAAGATGATGATGGCCATATCATATCACTTATATTGATTGCATGTGATGTTTATCCTTTATGCATCTTATTTTTCTTAGTTTGACGGTAGCTTTATAAGATGATCTCTCACTAAATTTCAAGGTATAAGTGTTCTCCCTGAGTATGCACCATTGCTACAGTTCGTCGTGTCGAGACACCACGTGATGATCGGGTGTGATAAGCTCTACGTTCACATACAACGGGTGCAATCCAGTTTTGCACACACGGAATACTCGGGTTAAACTTGGTGAGCCTAGCATATGCAGATATGGCCTCAGAACACTGAGACCGAAAGGTCGAGCGTGAATCATATAGTAGATATGATCAACATAGTGATGTTCACCATTGTAAACTACTCCATCTCACGTGATGATCGGACATGGTTTAGTTGATATGGATCATGTGATCACTTAGATTATTAGAGGGATGTCTATCTAAGTGGGAGTTCTTAAGTAATTTGATTAACTGAACTTTAATTTATCATGCACTTAGTACCTGATAGTATTTTGCATGTCTATGTTGTTGTAGATAGATGGCCCATGTTGTTGTTCCATTGAATTTTAAGGCATTCCTAGAGAAAGCTAAATTGAAAGATGATGGTAGCAACTACACGGACTGGGTCCGTAACTTGAGGATTATCCTCATTACTACACAGAAGAATTACGTCCTGGAAGCACCGCTAGGTGTCAAACCTGTTGCAGGAGCAACACCAGATGTTATGAACGTCTGGCAAAGCAAAGCTGATGACTACTCAATAGTTCAGTGTGCCATGCTTTATGGCTTAGACCCGGGACTTCAATAACATTTTGAACGTCATGGAGTATATGAGATGTTCCAAGAGTTGAAGTTAATATTTCAAGCAAATGCCCAGATTGAGAGATATGAAGTCTCCAATAAGTTCTACAGCTGCAAAATGGAGGAGAAGAGTTCTATTAGTGAACATATACTCAGAATGTCTGGGTACCACAACCACTTGACTCAGGTGGGAGTTAATCTTCCTGATGATAGTGTCATTGACAGAGTTCTTCAATCACTGCCACCAAGCTACAAGAGCTTCGTGATGAACTATTCTCAATGCTAAAGGCTGCGGAGGTAGAACTCAAGAAGGAGCATCAAGTGTTGATGGTCAACAAGACCACCAGTTTCAATAAAAAGGGTAAAGGGAAGAAGGGGAACTTCAAGTAGAACGGCAAGCAAGTTGCTGATCAAGTGAATAAGCCCAAGTCTGGACCTAAGCCTAAGACTGAGTGCTTCTACTACAAAGGGACTGGTCACTGGAAGCGGAACTGCCCCAAGTATTTGGCGGAGAAGAAGGATGGCAAAGTGAAAGGTATATTTGATATACATGTTATTGATGTGTACCTTACTAATGCTCGCAGTAGCGCCTGGGTATTTGATACTGGTTCTGTTGCTAATATTTGCAAGTCGAAACAGGGGCTACGGATTAAGCGAAGATTGGCTAAGGACGAGGTGATGATGTGTGTGGGAAATGGTTCCAAAGTCGATGTGATCGCCGTCGGCACACTACCTCTACATCTACCTTCGGGATTAGTTTTAGACCTAAATAAATGTTATTTGGTGCTAGCATTGAGCATGAACATTATGGTTGTTCTATTTATATGAATAATATCTTTTATGGTCATGCACCCTTGATGAGTGGTCTATTTTTACTAAATCTTGATAGTAGTGATACACATGTTCATGGTTACAGTTTATGTTCCCCGATGGGTAATTATGTGCCCACGGCAGTTTATGTTCCCCGATGGGTATGCAGCGAATCTAAAGAGGGGAGCGAGTCTTGATAAATTGAAGATATTTGGTCTCAAGAGTCATGATTGGCACATATGGATTGAGCGGGTAATGCCGGTGATGTTGCATGCCTTCATCTTTGAGGATGAATGGCTAGTACTGACAGAGCTGAGCTATTTCTTCTGTGTTCTTTGTGTGAAAGAACTATCGCCTGGCCTGCTAGAAGAAATGGAAGAGTTGGCACCGGAGTTGATCTACAAGTTAGAGAAGATCTTTCCATCGGGCTTCTTTAATCCAATGCAGCACTTGATTTTGCATCTCCCAACCGAGGCAAGATTGGGGGGCGTGCAAAATCTTTGGTGCTACACAATTGAGAGGATGCAGAAGAGGCTATGAGAAAAATGTAAAAATAAACGAAGATGCAGAAGAGGCAAGATTGGGGGGCGTGCAAAATCTTTGGTGCTACACAATTGAGAGGATGCAGAAGAGGCTATGAGAAAAATGTAAAAATAAACGTAGAATTGAAGCATCGATGGCTAAGGCATTCATTACTAAGGAGGCGACAAACTTCGTGACAGCACACTATGAAGCCAAAGATCGTCGTTTGCATAATCCGAATCCTAGGTACAATCTCGATGACCCTAAAAAGGGTGGATCCAACCTCATCCTATTCAAAGGGGATCTCGCACCAGCTGGTCCTTCTAATCCCTTAATGTTGGATTTCGAAGAATGGCAGATCATTTCGTTGTATATCTTCACCAACCGAACAGAAGTGCGGCCGTACATCGAGTAAGTTCTCGGTACATTGTTTCGCAACTTCTAATTCCTTTGAACTACTCTTATTCCCTGATAAAATTGATACAGTCGATACGTCGCCAAATTCTCGTATGGAGCGGTGATCCAAAAGGATTCCGTCGAAGAGTATGAGCTTCTGGCAAAGCATGGAGGCGGCTATCCCGGTTTCATCTCTTGGTTCAAACAAACGGTAATTTCTGTTAGACCATTTAATTTCTTCATCTAATTTGTGGCTAATGCAACAATCCCTTTTGTATTAAACTTGTAGGCTAATTCAGAGTTTATGGACACCGAATTGAGACAAGTCGCTAATGGTTTTGACTTTAAGGTCCGTTCATTTGACAAATACGACATCAACGGGTATCGCTTTCGTACCTATGGCAAAGAGCTATCTATGGCCGACCGAAAGTCTACAAATTGTTGTGTCTCTGCTACGGCGAAGGAGATACCGAGTTTTATGGAAGAGCTGAAGCAATTTATGAACTTCAATTCTATGGTGCAAACCCACCAAACGTCGTAGTCTTCAAATGTTATTGGTTCTAGCTGAAGGAGACTAGAAGGACTCATGACACTTAGGGCTAGTGGAAATCAAACAAAGCACCCATTTAGATGTTCCCGATGTCTATATTATGGCTCAATGGGCAACCCAAGTTTTCTATCTACCGTGGACTTGTCAAAGTGATCCAACTCTCAATGGTTGGGATGTCGTCTATGAAGTGCCGCCACATGTTAGACCACCTCCCCCCAATGAAGAGGATTATGAACCTCACATTAACCCAGGCACATATGAAGGATAATTCTTCCAAGAAACACGTCTTTCCAAAAAAGTTTCAAGAACCGCTCTACTTCACCCCAGAACATTGAAGTAGATAGCGACAGTGAACCCGACTTCACCCCTGAGCCGGAACAAGAAGAGCCTGAACAAGAAGAGGTTACTACTGCGGATGACCTGTCAATGCTTGACCGATTACGTAAAGGTAGCCTTCCACATGATGATGCATTTACTAATGATGATGATGAGCACGTCATTACCGATAGTGATGATGATGATGCATTTATTGATCTTGGAGCATTTATTGAGCCCGACGATCCAGATTATTATTAGGTATTCAATTTTTTATGTTGTACTTGATTTATATAGTTACTTGTATGATTGTATGATTTATATAGTTACTTGTATAATTCTCTTACTTTGTATGATTGTTTCTTATTCATAGTTCCATGGTCTTGATGTCCGTCCCCGTCGGCCCTCACCCGCTTTATGATTCGTATGTGGTAAATTCTCTTTAATAACTATTTGTTGCATTTCGCATTTATGAAAATTATGGCCATCAAGTTGACATAGAGATATTTTAATCTAGGAGGTATGTGAACTGGAATTTGAAACCGACCCTCTTGTCAAGAAATTAAATTTAGTTGAAAAAGAAAATTATTATTTGAAAGAAAAAATTAAAACAATTGAAGAAGAGAAGATGACATTGGGGTTGTATGTTGCCGATGTCATCAATGATCAAAAGATGAAGATGAACGTAATGCACCTGAAGATGGATGCAATGCGCTTGAAGATTAAGAAGATTAGAAAATATGCCATTGATAATTAGGCTTGGTATCATTATGCCGTTGGATCAATTGTTACCTTAGTTGCGTTCTTCATCGCATTTGTTGTGATGAGGGTAACTTTTATCTAGTGTTTTGCTTAACAAATGCATACTTAGCTTACTTTCCTCCTAAATGGCATAATTACCTAAGTTAGATAAAATGGCATTTTACCTACCTTAGTTAGAAGAAGAACATAAAGAAGTGGAGAGGAGAAAAAAAGAGAGGAAAAAATCTTCTTCTTCTAGCTAGTCTTCTTCTTCTAGTCTTCTTCATCTTCTAACTTTCTTCTTTCCCAATTTGCAGATTTGCTTTCGATGAGGAAGCTTGCATTGATGGAGTCTACTCTTTTCCTTGTGCTTCCTTTTTGTTTTGATTTTGTAGGATGAACAATGTGAAACTTGCTACTTATATATGTATGTATGGATGGATGAAACCATTGTATGCTTGTTGTTGGATATGTTGGCTAGCTATATATGTTGCATATGGACTTTTCATTAGTATGTATATGTGTTGGATGATCATATCCATATGCCAGGAATATGATTTGGTATGTATATGTGTTGTTATGATTTGGTATATATCTCTGAAATTCTGTCAAATTGAATGAATTTAAGAAAAAACAGGGGTTGTACAGGCTCTTTGCCATCTGCTGGCCGACGGCTAAGAGGTTTGCCATTAGTCAGCGGATGACAAAGCTACCACGCGGCAGCTACCTGTGCAACCTAGGGGCACTGGGTTGGCCTATATGGTTGCTTTTGTCGTTGGCTGGCAGACGGCAAAGACCTTTGCATCTTTGTCGTCTGCCAGCGAACAGCATAGCATGCCATGTGGCAGCTACCTGGGCTGGCCTACATGGGCACTTTGCCATCCGCTGGCAGACGACAAAGATGCAAAGGTCTTTGTCGTCCGCCAGCAGACGGCAAATCATGTCGTTAACCCCCTAATTGACCTAACCTGCCACGTGTGCCGTCCAGGCTCTTTGCCGTCTGCTGGCGGACGACAAAGACCATTTCGTATTTGTCATCCGCCAGCAGACGGCAAAGAACCCTTTACCGTAGCTTATTTAGCCAGACCTGATGTTGTGTGCTGGCGGACAGCAAAGGCCTTTGCCGTCCACAAGGCATGCATTTGCCATCAGCCATGGCAGACGGCAAAGTGCCTGATTCCTGTAGTGACAGACATCTTGCTAGTAATTATAAAAAAACATAGTTGGTGATGATGGTGTGCCCGCCATCCTGCAATATAGGCCGTCTGATTTATATCTGACGGGTTGGAAGGAAACTATGGCAATTTTGCAAAAAGATACCCACACCCCTCTCCAAATTTACAAATAAGGCCTTCCCTCGTTCATCATTTTCTCCCATAAGATAAACTACTCATACAAATGCATCTTGATGTTTCGTGCAACGCACGGGCATCTTGCTAGTACTACCTTATAAAAGTACGAGTTGGTGATGATGGTGTGCCCGCCATCCTGCATTATAGACCATCCAATCTATATCTGACGGATAGAAAGAAAACTATGGCAATTTTGCAAAAAGATACCCGCAACCCTCTCCACATTTGTAGATAAGGTTGATACGTCTCCAACGTATCTATAATTTTTTATCGTTCCATGCTATTATATTATCTATTTTGGATGTTTTATATGCATTAATATGCTATTTTATATGATTTTTGGGACTAACCTATTAACCGAGAGCCTAATGCCAGTTCTTGTTTTTTCCTTGTTCTAGAGTTTCGCTGAAAAGGAATACTAATGAAACTTTCGCGATGATTTTTCTTGGACCAGAATACATCCAGAGGACTTTGAGTACACGTCGGGGAAGCCACGAGGCACCCACAAGAACGGAGGGCGCATCCCCCACCCTTGTGGACCCCTAGTGACTCCACCGACCTATTTCTTCCACCTATATATTCTAAAATACCCCAACACCTTCCAGGGGAGCCACGAAACCACTTTTCCACCGCCGCGACTTTCAGTACCCATAATATCCCATCTAGGGGCCTTTTCCAGCGTCCTGTCAGAGGGGGATTCAATCATGGAGGGCTTCTACATCAACACCATTGCCTCTCCGATGAAGCGTGAGTAGTTTACCACAAACCTACGGGTCCATAGGTAGTAGCTAGATGGCTTCTTCTCCTTTTGGCGGTGTGCTTGCCGAGATCCGATAAATTGTGGATCTATGATCAGCTTAACTATGAATATTATTTGAATCTCCACTTAATTCTTTTATGAACAATTTGATATATTTGCAAGTCTCTTCGAACTATCGATTCGGTTTGGCCAACTAGATTGGTTTTTCTTGAAATGGGAGAAGTGCTTAGCTTTGGGTTCAATCTTGCGGTGCTCGATCCTAGTGATAGAAGGGGAACCGACACGTATTGTATTGTTGCCATCGAGGATAACAAGATGGGGTTTTCATCATATTGCTTGAGTTTATCCCGCTACATCATGTCATCTTACTTCATGCGTTACTCTGTTCTTATGAACTTAATACTCTAGATGCAGGCAGGAGTCGGTCAATGTGTGGAGTAATAATAGTAGATGCAGAATCATTTTCGGACTACTTGATACGGACATGATGCCTATATTCATGATCATTTCCATAGATATCGTCATAACTTTGCACTTTTCTATCAATTGCTCGGTAGTAGTTTATTCACCCACTGTATTCTTTTCTATCTTGAGAGAAGCCTCTAGTGAAACCTATGCCCCCCCCCCCCCGGGTCTATTTTCCATCATATCAGTTTCTGATCTATAATTTTAGTTTCCTATTTAATTTCTTTGCAATCTTTTATTTTCCGATCTATAAACCAAACATACCAAAAATATTACTTTACCGTTTATCCATCTATATCAGATCTCACTTTGCAAATAACCGTGAGTGGATTAACAACCCCTCTGTCGCGTTGGGTGCAAGTTGGTGTTTGTTTGTGTAGGTATTCGGTGGCTTGTGCCTTGTCTCCTACTAGATTGATACCTTGGTTCTCAAAAGCTGAGGGAAATACTTACTCTACTTTCCTGCATCACCCTTTCCTCTTCAAGGGAAAAACTAACGCAAGCTCAAGAGGTAGCAAGAAGAATTTATGGCACCATTGTCGGGGAGATCTACGCCAAGCCGAGACATACCAAGTACACATCATAAACTCTCATCCCTCACATTACATTATTTGTCATTCGCCTCTCATTTTCCTCTCCCCCACTTCTAAAATGATTTTTGAAAATATTTGCCTTTTCTTCGCCCCTCTAGTGTCCCTCTTCTCTGCTTGCTTTTGTGTGCTCGTGTGTTGGATTGCTTGCTTTGTCACGATGGCTCAAGATAATACCAAATTGTGTGACTTTTCCAATATCAACAACAATGATTTTAATAGTACTCCGATTGCTCCCGCTACTAATGCGGAATCTTGTGAAATTAATGCCGCTTTGCTGAATCTTGTTATGAAAAAACAATTTTCCGGCCTTCCAAGTGAAGATGTCACATCCCATCTTAATAATTTCGTTGATTTGTGTGATATGAAAAAGAAGAAAGATGTGGATAATGATATTGTTAAATTGAAGCTATTTCCATTCGCACTTTGAGATCATGCTAAAACTTGGTTTTCATCTTTGCCTAAAAATAGTATTGATTCATGGAATAAGTGTAAAGATGCTTTTATTTCCAAGTATTTTCCTCCCGCTAAGATCATCTCCCTTAGGAACGATATTATGAATTTTAAGCAATTTGATCATGAACATGTTGCACAATCTTGGGAGAAGATGAAATTGGTGATACAAAATTTCCCTACTCATGGTTTGAATTTGTGGATGATTATACAAAAAATTTATGTCAGATTGAATTTTGCTTCTAGAAATCTTTTAGATTCGGCCGCGGGAGGTACTTTTATGGAAATTATTTTAGGAGAAGCTACTAAACTCCTAGATAATATTATGGTTAATTATTCTCAATGGCAATACCTAAAGATTTCCACTAGTAAAAAAGTGCATGCTATAGAAGAGATTAATGTTTTGAGTGGAAAGATGGATGAGCTTATGAAATTATTTGCTAGCAAGAGTGCTCCTACTGATCCTAATGATATGTCTGTGTCTACTTTGATTGAGAATAATAATGAATCTATGGATGTGAATTTTGTTGGTAGGAACAATTTCGGTAATAACGCGTATAGAGGTAATTTTAATCCTAGACCGCTCCCTAGTAATTCCTCTAATAATTATGGTAATTCCTACAACAATTCTTATGGAAATTATAATAAGATGCCCTCTGAATTTGAGAATGGTGTTAAAGAATTTATAAGTTCGCAAAAGAATTTCAATGCTATGATTGAAAAAAAATTGCTTAAGATTGATGACTTGGCTAGGAACGTGGATAGAATTTCTCTTGATGTTGATTCCTTGAAGCTTAGATCTATTCCACCTAAGCATGATATCAATGAGTCTCTCAAAGCCATGAGAATTTCCATTGATGAGTGCAAAGAAAGAACCGCTAAGATGTGTGCTAAAAAAGATTGGTTTATAAAAGCGTGTTCATAAGGATGAAGATCTTAAAGTGATTGATATGACTCCTATTGAATCATTGTCTTCTAATATAAATCCTGATAAAGATGGGACTGGAGATGAGTCAACTTTAGTTAGAAGGCGTCCCAATATTTCGCAGTTTTTAGATCTTGATGCAAAAATTGATAAAAGTGGGATTGGAGAGGTCAAAACTTTAAGTAGCAATGAACCCACTCTTTTGGATTTCAAGGAATTTAATTATGATAATTGTTCTTTAATAGATTTTATTTCCTTATTGCAATCCATGTTGAATTCTCCTCATGCTTATAATCAAAACAAAGCTTTTAGTAATCATATCGTTGATGCTATGATGAAATCTTTTGAAGAAAAGCTTGAATCAGAAGTTTCTATCCCTAGAAAACTTTATGATGAGTGGGAACCTACTATTAAGATTAAGATTAAAGATTATGAATGTCATGCTTTGTGCGATTTGGGTGCTAGCGTTTCCACGATTCCAAAAACTTTATGTGATGTGTTAGGTTTCCATGAATTTGATGATTGTTCCTTAAATTTGCATCTTGCGGATTCCACTATTAAGAAACCTATGGAAAGGATTAATGATGATCTTATTGTTGCAAATAGGAATTATGTGCCCGTATATTTCATTGTTCTTGATATAGATTGCAATCCTACATGTCCTATTATTCTTGGTAGACCTTTCCTTAGAATGATTGGTGCAATTATTGATATGAAAGAGGGAAACATTAGATTTCTATTTCCGTCAAGGAAAGGCATGGAAAACTTTCCAAGAAAGAAAATTAAATTACCTTATGAATCTATTATAAGAGCCACTTATGGATTGCATGCCAAAGATGGTAATACTTAGATCTATCTGTGTTTTATGCCTAGATAGGGGCGTTAAACAATAGCGCTTGTTGGGAGGCAACCCAAAGATGGAAATATTTAGATCTATCTTGCTTTTAGGTCCTGTTTTGCATTAAATAATTTATCTAGACTCTGGTTAGAGGTGGTTTTTATGTTTTAGTTATTGTTTGTGCCAAGTAAGACCTTTGGGATAGCTTACGATGATAGTTGATTTGATCTTGCTGAAAAACAGAAACTTTTGTGCTCAGAACATTAGTTTCATTTTTAGCAGAAGCGCGATAAAATACTGATTCTTTTTGCAAAAGATTAACAAACAAATTTATTAGGTCTTCCTAATTCTTCAGGATTTTTGGAGTTACAAAAGTATTCGAAATCTCCATATTGCTACAGACTGTTCTGTTTTTGACAGATTCTGTTTTTCGCATGTTGTTTGCTTATTTTGATGCATCTATGGCAAGTATCGGGTGTATGAACCATGGAAAACTTGGAATACAGTAGATATTACGCCAATATAAATAAAGAATGAGTTCACAACAGTACCAAAAGTGGTGATTTATTTTCTTATACTAACGGAGCTTATGAGATTTTCTGTTGAGTTTTGTGTTGTGAAGTTTTCAAGTTTTGGGTAAGGATTTGATGGACAATGGAATAAGGAGTGGCAAGAGCCTAAGCTTGGGGATGCCCAAGGCACCCCAAGGTAAAATTTAAGGACAACCAAGAGCCTAAGCTTGGGGATGCCCCAGAAGGCATCCCCTCTTTCGTCTTCGTCTATCGGTAACTTTACTTGAGGCTATATTTTTATTCACCACATGATATGTGTTTTGCTTGGAGCGTCTTGTATGATTTGAGTCTTTGCTTTTAGTTTACCTCAATCATCCTTGCTGTACACACCTTTTGAGAGAGACACGCATGAATCATGATTTATTAGAATACTCTATGTGCTTCACTTATATCTTTTGAGCTAGGCAAATTTGCTCTAGTGCTTCACTTATATCTTTTTAGAGCACGGCGATGGTTTTATTTTATAGAAATTGATGAACTCTCGCACTTCACTTATATTATTTTGAGAGTCTTTAAAACAGCATGGTAATTTGCTTTGGTTATAAAATTAGTCCTAATATGATAGGCATCCAGGAGGGATATAAAAAACTTTCATATAAAGTGCATTGAATACTATGAGAAGTTTGATTCCTTATGATTGTTTTGAGATATGAAGATGGTGATATTAGAGTCATGCTAAGTAGTTGTGAATTTGAGAAATACTTGTGTTAAGGTTTGTGAGTCATGTAGCATGCATGTATGGTGAACCGTTATGTAACGAAGTTGCAGCATGAGATACTTTTTTATTGTATTCCTTATGAGTGGTGGTCGGGGACGAGCAATGGTCTTTTCCTACCATTCTATCCCCCTAGGAGCATGTGCGTAGTACTTTGTTTCAATGACTAATAGATTTTTGCAATAAGTATGTGTGTTCTTTATGACTAATGTTGAGTGCATGGATTATACGCACTCACACCTTTCCGCCATTGCTAGCCTCTCTTATGCCGCACAACTTTCGCCGGTACCATAAACCCACCATATACCTTCCTCAAAACAGCCACCATACCTACCTATTATGGCATTTCCATAGCCATTCCGAGATATATTGCCATGCAACTTTCCACCGTTCCGTTTATTATGACACACTCCATAATTATCATATTGCTATGCATGATCATGTAGTTGACATCGTATTTGTGGCAAAGCCACCATTCATCATTTTTTATACATGTCGCTCTTGATTCATCGCACATCCCTGTACTCCATCGGAGGCATTCATATGGAGTCATATTTTTGTTCTAGTATCGAGGTGTAATTTTTGAGTTGTAAGTAAATAAAACTGTGATGATCTTCATTATTAGAGCATTGTCCCATGTGAGGAAATAAAAGAGAGAGAGAGAGGGAAAGACCAAATAAAAAAGAGAAAGCCCAAAAAAATGAGAGAAAAGAGAGAAGGGACAATGTTACTATCCTTTTGCCACACTTGTGCTTCAAAGTAGCACCATGATCTTCATGAGAAAGAGTCTCATATATTGTCACTTTCATATACTGGTGGGAATTTTTCATTATAGAACTTGGCTTGTATATTCCAATGATGGGCTTCCTCAAAATGCCCTAGGTCATCATGAGCAAGCAAGTTGGATGCACACCCACTTAGTTTTCTTTTTGAGATTTCATAAACTTATAGCTCTAGTGCATCCGTTGCCTGGCAATCCCTACTCACTCACATTGACGTCTATTGATGGGAATCTCCATGGCTCGTTGATACGCCTAGTTGATGTGAGACTATCTCCTTATTTTTTGTCTTCTCCACAACCACCTTCTATTCCACCTATAGTGATATGTCCATGGCTCACGCTCATGTATTGCGTGAAAGTTGAAAAAGTTTGAGAACATCAAAAGTATGAAACAATTGCTTAACTTGTCATCGGGGTTGTGCATGATTTGAATATTTTGTGTGATGTAGTGGAGCATAGCCAGACTATATGATTTTGTAGGGATAAGCTTTCTTTGCCCATGTCATTTTGAGAAGACATAATGTAACATCCCAAATTTTCAATTTGGCATGTTATACATAGATCATTCTTGCATATCATATTTTATTGCATTTCATCTAGCGATCCTCAAAATCCTAAGCAACTCAAGGACCCTATTACCCTGTGGGATGGGAAGTAGTTGATGAGGTAGAACCTAATACCCTGTTACATACAAACCCTTGGGAGTTACTTCTACGTGTTGCTTATATTGCTATGCTATGCTCGTAGACGTGGTTTGGCAGAGTAAAATCCATGACAGATGTGAGATTGTTAATTAATGGTTCAACTTAAGGTGGCAACTTAAATACACATCTGGGTGGATTGAGGCACCTGGAGTACCCAGTGTTGCCTGTATTTTTTTGGAAATCCCGGAGTACCCGTGTGATCTTCCTATGGACCTCCACCCAGGCTCAAAGGGAACTGAGATTGTTCATGCTAGAAACTTTCATGTGCAGCCACAAGCTATTATGGGCTCTAGCATAGTTGAGTAAGTTACGTGAAGCTCTTGAAGAGGTCGATCAGCAGGTAGTGGGATTGTAGGTTTGGTATGGTCTGCCCAGAGTAGAGAGTTAATGTCTCTGAAAGACTGTGTCTCGGTCATCCATTTCTCAAACACCATGTAGTGCGAGAAATCCAGCGGAGGCGATCGAGTCCTGTGGGGAAAAGTGCGCAAACCTCTGCAGAGTATACAAACTAATCATGGTTAGCCGTGTCCCTGGTTATGGACAATCTTGAGTATCTAGTACTTAGAGTATCTTAAGTATCTCATCACTCTAAATTAATATTGTTGGGTTGTTAATTACCTTAATTGGGATTGAGTTGGAGGAACCTTCTCAATGATGTTTCAACTACCATGATAGTTAAATTAAAATATGTTCCTTTGTTGTAGGGAAAAATTGGCTTTTCACAAAAACTATAACCATAGAGCTTTCCACCAGCCAAATATGCATGTAGTGATAGCATTATTTTGTTCTTGCTCTACTGTGTTACTTTGCTAGCATATTCCATGTGCTGACCCGTTTTCGGGCTGCAACGTATTATGTTGCAGACTTTTCAGACGAGGAGTAAGGTTCGTTAGGTCGTTGCCGTGCAGCTCAGCTATGCCGTTGGAGTTGATGGACTCACTTTATCTTCCAAGCCTTCCGCTGTTATCGTATTAGATGGCATTAAGCCATATTTATTGTAATAAGTTCTCTTTGGAGACATTCGATGTAATAAGTGTGTGATTTCTACTCTGTTATAAATCCTCGAGTACTGTGTGTGTCAGCATTACCGATCCAGGGATGACACTGAAGCACAGAGACTTGACCGTTTGAGGTCGGGTCGCTACTAGATGGTACCAGAGCACACACTGAGTGTAGGACACGACCACTAAGCTAAAACCATAGATCACTATTCTCTTGTCATTTCTGACTCCTCTCCATTTTCTACTCTTTAGGATGGCGAACGCAAGGAACAAGTTTGCACAACCGAATGAAGAAGCACCTTTTGGACGACACTTGAAGGAAGTCACTAGGTACCTGAACATAGGAATACCAAGCTTCATCGGGACCTACAACGCCACTTTACCAGAAGAGGAGCGATGGATGATTCAACTTCAAATTCCAGGAAGAACCTTCATGCATGTCACTAAACCCATAGAGTTTTCCTTCGATGCACCAACCTGGAGTCTAGGAAAGAGTATGGCAGCTCACATCACCATGGGACGCATTGGAGAAGTTTATCACAAGGAACTTAAGGATACTATCTACCAGATATGTGGGCGCCGAGATGAGCAATGGGAGATGATCAGCACCAGGAAGGATAGATCAATTGCAGCTTTCATCCAGGAACTAAAACTAGCACATTCGACGCCAGGAGAACCAGATGTGCGCAGGCATGATAGATCTGAAGAAGGCAATGACTAGGATCACGGAACTGGAGGAGGAACTCAAGGCTATGCGTGAAGATTATGAGGAGGAAATCGTCGTACTAGTGGAGAAGAATGACGACCTGATTAAGAAGATCGGAATATTCATGGGAGACCCCACACCAGTAGAAGAAGACGAAGAACCCAAGGAGATTCGCCCGGAGGACTACATCATCATCGACGACACCGACTCCGACCTTAGCGATGATGACTTTGAAGACGAAGCTGGAGCAGATATCATGGAGTTTGCAACCGAGGAATATTTTTAGTAGACCACCACATCAGTAGTAATATTCCACCATGTAAATAGTATAGTCCGAGCACTTTTACGATAGTTAAACCGATTGTATGCCTTGCTTGATTGATTGAGTGAAATGTTTGTGTTTGTCTCATGTGCATATGGGTAGTGCTTTCTCATTATACCTCATTCTATTCTAATCTCTCCCCTCTAAACCCATCAGATGCCTCCGAGATGTGACCCCAGATTTGCTTTCCCACCGGAGCTCACTCAGTTGATCCAGCAGCAGAATACCCTGATGCAATTGTTAGTTCAGAACCAAGGCAACAACAACAACAACAACAATCCACCACCACCACCAGTGGACAACTTAGTCCGTTTTCTGAGGTTGCAGCCACCGGTGTTTTCAAGTAGCACCGAGCCTATAGTAGTAGATGATTGGCTCCGCTGGATTGGAAGGGAGTTAACCACTGCAGGATGTACTGATGCTGAGAAGGTGCATTTTGCCGCACATCAGTTGGATGGACCAGCAGCCTCATGGTGGGAGAATTACACTGTCACCTACCCTATAGCCACGGTGACATGGGACCAGTTTCAGCAAGCATTCCGTATAGCCCATGTCTCAACGGGAGCCTTGAATTTGAAGAAGCGTGAGTTTCACAACCTACGCCAGGGGAACCGTACTGTGGCTCAGTACGCGGATGAGTTTAGCAAGTTATCTCGCTATGCCCCTGATGATGTGGCCACAGATGCCGCAAAGCAGGAGAAGCTTATGGAAGGGTTGAATGATGAGATGAGTATGCAGTTGATGGTGGCAACATTCACCAACTACCAGGAGTTGGTAGATAAGGCTCTTATGATTGAAGGGAAGCAGCAGCAGATTGAGAGCCGTAAGAGGAAGTATGGAAAAGGGAGGTATAACTCAAGAGCTCAGCAGAAGCCTTGCCTAACCCCGAACTCGGGAGGACTTGTTCATAACCATGGAGGCCACACCCATAATGAAGGAAGTAACCATAATCATACTGGCCCTAGGAATGGGAATGGGAATGGAGCAAGCAACAATCAGAACCGCCCCAATCCAGCCACACCCACCAAGAGAGACCTAAGCCACGTTACTTGTTTCAAGTGCGGGAAGACTAGACACTATGCCACGGAGTGCCCTGAAGGGAAGAATGGAAACGGAAATGGGAGCGCTGGGAAGAAGCCCAATCCATTCAAAAAAGGACAAGTGAACCACGTTAACGTGGAGGAGGTTGAAGAGCAGCCAGACGCGGTTATAGGTAAGTTTTTGGTTAAGTCATTTACCTCTCTTGTTCTTTTTGATACTGGTGCATCGCATTCATACATATCAAGGGAATTCGTGGATAAGTTTAACTACCGACCCAAACCCTTAGGACCCCTCTGTTAGTAAGCTCACCTGGAGCAGGGTATATGGCTAGTCGATGGTGTGACCAGATACCCTTAACCATTGGCAACCATGTTTTTCCGTCCGACCTAATTATCTTGGAGTCACAAGGATTGGATGTGATATTAGGAATGGACTGGGTGTCAAGGTACGGAGGAAGCATTGACTATGTTAGTAAGTCAATTTGTCTCACCACCTTGGAGGGAAAAAGGATCAAGTATGTATCCAGGCATGCGCCAAGAAGTAGCCAAGTAAATACCCTCATGGGAGTTGTTCAGGAAGAAGTGCATGTAGTAAAGGATTACCCGGATGTTTTCCCAAAGGAGTTACCAGGCATGCCAGCGGACTGAGATATTGAGTTTTTGATAGAGCTATTGCCAGGCACAAGGACAATATCCAAGAGACCCTATAGGATGCCCGCGAATGATCTGGAGGAGATTAAGAAACAGATCAAGGAGTTATTGGAGAAAGGTTACATTCGATGGAGTTCATCACCATGGGGAGCCCCAGTGCTTTTGGTTGAGAAGAAGGATAAATCCCTAAGAATGATTGTTGATTATCGAGCCTTGAATGAAGTGACGATTAAGAACATGTACCCATTGCCGATGATCAATGATCTGTTTGACCAGCTGCAAGGAGCTAAGGTGTTTTCGAAGATCGATCTGCGATCATGATATCATCAGTTGAAGATACGAGAAAAGGATATACCAAAGATAACCTTCACCACACGGTACGGGCTATACGAATATACGGTCATGTCATTTGGACTGACTAATGCCCTTGCCTATTTCATGAGCATGATGAACAAAGTATTCATGGAATATTTGGATAAGTTTGTTGTGGTGTTCATTGATGATATAATGGTATATTCGAAGAACAAAGAGGAACACAAGGAGCATTTGCGTTTAGTTCTCGAGAAACTCAGGGAACATCAGTTGTATGCTAAGTTCAGCAAAAGCGAGTTTTGGTTGAAGGAAGTCGGATTCCTTGGACATGTTATATCGGGAGAAGGTAGAGTAGTAGATCCCACCAAGATTCAGTCAGTCACTGAATGGTTGGCACCCACTTCAGTTAGCGAGATCCGCAGTTTTCTCGGACTTGTAGGATACTACCGTAGATTCATTGAGAATTTTTCCAAGATTGCGAAGCCCATGACAGAATTATTGAAGAAGGATACCAAGTTTAAATGGACGGAAGATTGTGAGGCAAGTTTCCAGGAGCTGAAGAAACATTTGACTACAGCCCCAGTGTTGACACTGCCAAATATACGGAAGGATTTTCAAGTGTATTGCGACGCCTCTCGCCTAGGACTTGGAAGTGTGCTTATGTAGGACGGAAGAGTTTTTTCGTATGCCTCATGACAACTAAAACCACACGAGTTAAATTATGCCACACATGATTTGGATCTAGAAGCCGTAGTGCGTGCGTTGAAAACTTGGAGACATTACCTTATTGGAAACCATTGTGATGTGTACACGGATCATAAGAGTTTGAAGTACATTTTCACCCAGAAGGAACTGAACCTTAGGCAGAGAAGATGGTTGGAGCTCATAAAGGATTATGACATGAAGCTTCATTATCATCCAGGCAAGGCCAATGTCGTAGCTGACGCTTTGAGCCAGAAGAGTAGTGCTAATACCCTAATAAGCACGGGATTGTCGAAGGAGTTAGCAAAGGATCTCCAGGAACTTCGATTGGAGATTGTTCCTAGAGGTTTTGTTGCAACAATGGAGGTGCAGTCTACATTGTTGGGAAAAAATCGAGAAGCTCAGAAGGGTGACAAAGAGATTGCCGAGATAAAGGAGAAAATGAGCAAAGGAAAGGCCAAAGGTTTTCGTGAGGATGAGCACGACACCCTGTGGTTTGAGGGCCGTGTTTATGTGCCCAATAACACAGAGATTAGGAAGTTAATACTTCAGGAGGCTCATGACTCACCATACTCGATACACCCCGGAAACACAAATATGTATTTGGATTTGAAGGAACATTTCTGGTGGACAAGGATGAAGAAGGATATCACCGAGTATGTGGTCGTATGTGATGTATGTCAGAGAGTGAAGGCAGAGCATCAAAAGCCAGCAGTATTGTTACAGCCTATGCTGATACCCGAATGGAAGTGGGATAAACTTGGCATGGATTTTATCACCGGATTTCCCAGGACCAAATCAGGATATGATTCTATATGGGTAGTAGTTGACCGTTTGACCAAAGTGGCACACTTTACCCCAGTGAAAACAACTTATACCAGTGCCAAGTTGGCAAAGATATATATGACCAGGATCGTATGTCTGCATGGAATTCCGAGGACCATCGTATCAGATAGAGGAACACAGTTTACTTCAAAGTTTTGGCATCAGCTGCACCAGACTTTGGGAACGAGATTGGAGTTCAGTACAGCATTTCACCCGCAGACGGATGGACAGACCGAGAGAGTCAACCAGATTCTGGAGGACATGTGGGAGCCTGTGCGCTAGATTATGGGTCTAGTTGGGATGACAATTTGCCTTACGCAGAGTTCTCATACAACAATAGTCACCAAGCCAGTTTGAAAATGTCACCGTTTGAAGCCCTGTACGGCCGAAGGTGCAGAACACCGTTGATGTGGGATGAAGTTGGAGACCGACAGTTGTTTGGACCAGACTTGATCAAAGAGTCTGAGGAGAAGGTTAAACTGATTCGGGATAGACTGAAGATAGCTCAGTCCAGACAGAAGAGTTATGCAGATTCGAATCGCAAGTAGGTAACCTATGAAATTGGAGACAGAGCATATCTTCGAGTATCACCATTGCAAGGAGTGAAACGTTTTGGAGTTAAGGGAAAGTTAGCCCCGAGATTTGTAGGACCGTATTGTGTTTTGGAACGGCTGGGAGAAGTTGCCTACAAGTTGGAGTTACCTGAAGGACTGTCAGGAGTTCATGATGTGTTTCACGTTTCCCAGTTGAAGAAGTGCCATGCTGAGATGGCCGACATACCGCTAAGAGATACCGTACCCTTGGAGGCGATTCAGTTGGACAATGACTTGACTTATGAGGAGAAGCCAGTCAAGATTTTGGAGTTTGCCAGTCGAGTCACCCGTAGCAAGGTTATTAAGTTTTGCAAAGTTCAGTGGAGCCACCATACCGAGGACGAAGCCACGTGGGAACGAGAGGATGATCTTCGCAAAGACCACCCACACCTATTTTCTAGCCAACCCGAATCTCGAGGGCGAGATTCATCTTAAGGGGGGTAGGTTTGTAACATCCCAAATTTTCAATTTGGAATGTTATACATAGATCATTCTTGCATATCATATTTTATTGCATTTCGTCTCGCGATCCTCGAAATCCTAAGCAACTCAAGGACCCTCGGAGAGAGTTGGGGATTTCCCCGGTTTTCAAATTTGATTTTATCAAATTTTGAAACGAGGATTTTGGTTTTAATTATTTTTCTCTCCGAAAATATTTCATATTAAAATATATGAGAGGAGATAATATGACTTCTCCAAAATAAATGAAATATTGGAGGAAAAAAATTAAAATCAATATTTGTTTTCATTTGGATTTTATTTGCAACTTTGTTTGCATTAGAAAAATTGCACCTTTTGAAAATTGCATTTTAGGGCCAAGAAAATGTTCATCTCGTTCTAAATATTTTATTTAGATGGTGAAAATTTGTTTTGGCATTTTTAGATTTTTAATTTATTTTCTAGGATTTTTCTTAGTTTCGGCGGATATTAAAAAAAAAAAAGTTTCCGGACCAAGCTGCGCCGAAGCCCAGCCGGCCCGTTCCGCCGCCGTATCCCTCGCGCGCGCCGCCGTGCGTAGCACGGACGCTGAGGGGAGTCCGAGCCGGACTCCTCCCCAGGCCCCCCTCGCCCAAGCCACGCCGCCCCCTCGCCCCCTTTAAATAGCGTCGCCCCCACCCCCTCGCCACCACCATCGCCCGCCAGCCCCGCTGCCGCCGCCCGCGCCGTCGAGCCCCGTCACCCGCGCCGCCGCCTGCCGCCGCCGCCTCGCCGCCGCCGCCTGAGCCCCGCCGCCCGCCATCCCCGCCGGAGCCGCACCCCGGCGGATCCGACGAGGTAACGCGCCGTCGCCATCGGTTTTTTTAGAAAACCGAGTTGGTTTTTTTAGAAAACCCCTAACCCGTTTTTTTCGGTTCGCCGGTTTTTTTCTCCGCTTTTTCTTTTTAGCGGACGTTCGTCCGGACGTTCGTTTTAACGAACGGTTTTCGCTCGTTAGTTACAGATAATGAACGCTCGTTCGTTAGCCTGTTCATCAGTTTTCTTTTATCGGATTTATTTTTCGCGGTTATTTCTGATCGCGATTTCTGATCCGATTTTTGTTCTAGTTTATCTTTTCGCTCGTTAGTCGGAATCAGGCGATTCAAGTGCCTAGATCTTCGTCTCAAGACCCTCTTTCCGCTTAACCAACTTGCACAAGTTTTTGCTACTGTAAAATTTGACCTAGGTCCAGATTAGTAAACGGATCTTGTTTCTTTCGCCGTTTGAGTTTCGTTGCTCCGTTTGATTTGATTCTTTTTGCAAACCGGAGTTCTTAAGTTGAATTTTCTGGTTAGATCTTCTTATTTGAGTTTTACCCGTGCTTCTTAGCTTGATTTCTTATGTATGCTATTGTTTGTTTGCGATAGAATTCCCGGAGTGCGAAGCGTGTTATTTGGAGTCTCTAGGTTACGCGGATCGTCAGCAAGGCAAGTAACACTTTGATCATACCCCTTTATCACCCAGTTTTTATGCATTAGTTCCAATCCTCAAACATTGCATGGTTAGGATGTCATTAACATGTGGGTTGGGAAGTAGTTGATGAGGTAGAACCTATTACCCTGTTACATTCAAACCCTTGGGAGTTACTCTACGTGTTGCTTATATTGCTATGCTATGCTCGTAGACGAGGTTTGGGAGAGTGAAATCCATGACAGATGTGAGATTGTTAATTAATGGTTCAACTTAAGGTGGCAACTTAAATACACATCTGGGTGGATTGAGGCACCTGGAGTACCCAGTGTTGCCTGTATTTTTTTGGAAATCCCGGAGTACCCGTGTGATCTTCCTATGGACCGCCACCCAGGCTCAAAGGGAACTGAGATTATTCATGCTAGAAACTTTTGTGTGCAGCCACAAGCTATTATGGGCTCTAGCATAGTTGAGTAAGTTACGTGAAGCTCTTGAAGAGGTGGATCAGCAGGTAGTGGGATTGTAGGTTTGGTATGGTCTGCCCAGAGTAGAGAGTTAATGTCTCTGAAAGACTGTGTCTCGGTCATCCGTTTCTCAAACACCATGTAGCGCGAGAAATCCAACGGAGGCGATCGAGTCTTGTGGGGAAAAGTGCGCAAACCTTTGCAGAGTGTACAAACTAATCATGGTTAGCCGTGTCCCCGGTTATGGACAATCTTGAGTATCTAGTACTTGGAGTATCTTAAGTATCTCATCACTCTAAATTAATATTGTTGGGTTGTTAATTACCTTAATTGGGATTGAGTTGGAGGAACCTTCTCAATGATGTTTCGACTACGATGATAGTTAAATTAAAATCTATTCCTTTGTTGTAGGGAAAAATTGGCTTTTCGCAAAAACTATAACCATAGAGCTTTCCACCAGCCAAATATGCATGTAGTGATAGCATTATTCTGTTCTTGCTCTACTGTGTTACTTTGCCAGCATATTCCATGTGCTGACCCGTTTTCTGGCTGCAACGTATTATGTTGCAGACTTTTCAGACGAGGAGTAAGGTTCATTAGGTCGTTGCCGTGCAGCTCAGCTATGTCATTGGAGTTGATGGACTCACTTTATCTTCCAAGCCTTCCGCTGTTATCGTATTAGATGGCCTTAAGCCATATTTATTGTAATAAGTTCTCTTTGGAGACATTCGATGTAATAAGTGTGTGATTGCTACTCTGTTATAAATCCTCGAGTACTGTGTGTGTTAGCATTACCGATCCTGGGATGACACTGAAGCACAGAGACTTGACCGTTTGAGGTCGGGTCGCTACACATAATTATTTTGTTACTACGCTTAAAGTATTATTGTTTTTATGTCAATATTAAACTTTTTTTTGAATCATACGGGTCTGAACATTCATGCCGCAATAAAGAGAATTACATTGATAAATATGTTAGGTAGCATTCCACATCAAATATTCTATTTTTATCATTTACCTACTCAAGGACGAGCAGGAATTAAGCTTGGGGATGCCTGATATGTATCCAACGTATCTATAATTTTTTATTGTTCCATGTTATTATATTATCTGTTTTGGATGTTTTATATTGACGCGAATTTTTGGGACATGGTACCACGCGAGGATGTTATCCTGACAGATGATTGATGCTAGCGATTCACACTTAATATAGTGATTAACTGGATACTACAGCAATACACAAGGATAAGCTAGCAAGTACACAACGGTAATACATTCAACGTGGGCCAACTACTAGTGTGTTTTATGATCAGGGTGCAGGGCTGTAGGTTACCATTCAATGCAATTAACGTCTGTGACCTGGGCCATAGTAAATGAGGCATGCTCCTAGTTAAATACAAATTACTCACCCAGAACCTTTTCGTCAACCTAGCACATCGGATCAAGTTCATCGGACGGAGAAAGTGGTTGATCCAGTTCTTGCTTGCATATGCATGTTCACCCACAACCTTGTATTGCAATAGCAGGTTTACCAAAGCAACCTTTTTTTGACCAGATGAAAATTGCAACCCTCATGTTCTATTGCTAGCAAGAGTTGGTTTTGAACTTGTGCTAACAACATTACAACAAAATCAAGTCTCCTTGAACCAAAGTAACTTCTCTTTCTTTTGTCCTTTGCATGGAGATTAAATTGAATCGCATCAATATTTTTCTCCTTCAGATCTGTTTGGAAGATGAGTATTCCATAGTAAAGGGTTCCAACATTTAGACAACAAATCCGTTCGGGAAAAGAATATGAAAATAATAATAAAGGAAACTGTAGCATGTATCTTCTGCATGCAAAGTGCATGATAGAATGTTGTTTTGTAAAGCAAAAACTAAAATTACTGACAAATTGTAGCATGCACCTGTCGTCACCCAAGACCTCACTGTACATCCATCATCAACCTACCACTTGAAGAGTCAAGAACAAGAAGGTAGACATGGCATTAAGCTTCCAGACGGGGATTAGTGGCATGGGTCAGTGGAGTATGGAGTAGTGCGTTCAGCTGTTGTTCTTTTTATTAGGCTAGGAGATATTCTAGTGAGTCTAGAGTATGGATTGGTGGTTTTTTTACTTCTTTTCTAGCTGGGTTTGGATCCTCGAACAGAGCAACTACTCTCAGTGTTCAGCAGTTTCCAATCTTAGTGGTTTACTCTCACGTAGACTAGCTTGAGATTAGGATTTGTGCTACAGAAACACAACACCATGGTTGTGCCTGTGCTAGAGGAGTAGAAGTGATGCAGGAGCCAACGAATTGTCATGAGGCATTGAGGGGGGAGAGAGAAAGAGAGAGATAGGAGATGAACAGGAGAAGGACAGTAAATAAGAGATATGTTGCAGCGTGATGAAGGTGGGAGGAGAAAAACTATTTGTCGGTGAAGTTGTCGTTGCGGAATGGTGGTCATCAATATATGAGGCTTTAATGTCATGCAATCAATTCCCGTTGACGCGTCTGTCGTTTCAATGCATGAGGCTGCCATGTGGGCCATTTACTGGGGTTGTAGTGGTAATACGAGCACTATACCAGCTGGTGTACGCTGACCCGGAAAATGTATACGGAAATGGCGTATTGTAGTAGCACAAATCATGTGGGCACGAGTGGTCCTGATAACGACCTTGCGTGGCTGCATGTACACACACGATTTATGGGTTTTATATGCATTAATATACTATTTTATATGATTTTTGGGACTAACCTATTGTAACGCCCCGAGACCGACGCTTCAGATGCCTTCTATGTTTTTTGAGTTTCGTCGGGTGATTTCTTTTGTCTGTTGCATTCATCTTTGCATCTTGAGCATTGCATCATGTCATCATGCCATCATGACATTTCATTTTTTTTAAACTCAACTAAATTAAATGCATAGATCTTTGATCTATTTAAATTGAGGAAACTCACATGGTGATTTCTCTATATAACTTACACTCCCAATATTATTAGGGAGCTATTCTAAATATTCCATTAATTTGGAATTTACCACAACACACGTGCATGTTAAATTCATTGGCTTTTCCTTCTTCAAGTTTTGACTCTCTAACCTTGCCCATAATTTATTTTCCCTATTATCGAGGCTCTGTCTAAATTCTCAACATTTTTGGACACGCCGAAATCCTAGACTCCATTCAAACTCCTTTGGTGCAAGTTACATAATTTTGGATTTAACTTCCCTGATTTTGCCGGAACCATTTTTGTTGGGTTGGAAATATTTCATTAAGCCCTACAAAATATGTCCCGCCATCTAATTCTTGTTCATGGTCTCTTCTCTTAATTATTTTGACCTCTCTCTCTATTTTTTTCTTCTTCTAAAGGGAATAAGGGAGAGAGGAAGAGCCGAGCCAAACCTCTTGGGCCTCCTGTAGCCGCCGGCCACTAGGCCAAGGCCCAGCCGAACCCCCCTCCTAAATCCTAGGCCGACCCCCTCTCCTTCGATCTCTCCAACCTTCATTCCCACACGCGCCGCCATCTCTCTCCCTGCTCGATACCCCCCACCTCTCGCTCCCGTGCCCGATCGACCAAGCGCCTCCAAGGGCGACGCCCGATTCCCTCGGCCCTGACCTCGGCCTCGGCCATGGCGCCGCGCCGCTGACCACCAGCAGGACGCGCCCATCCCCGATCATCGATCCACCCCTCGTCGAGCCTCCCGAGTAGTGCCTGGGATGCTCTTCCTCCCGCTGGGACCAGGAGCGCAGCCGCCCTCGACCCGCCTCGTCATCGCCATGGCCTGGAGCCCGCGCCTCGATTGCTTCATGGACCGCAGCCGCCGGCCTCTCCTTCCTCCTGCCCGGATCCCGCCGCCGCCTTGCCGCCGTCGTGCTGCGCCGCAGCGCCAACCTCGCTCCACCCTTGCAGCTGCTGCTTCGCCACCTCGTGCCCATGCCTCTTCCTCTCTCGTTCGGCCTCAAGCTCGCCGCGCTCCTCTACTCTCGATGTTCCCTGCCTTCCTGCTGCTGCACCTCCGCTCATCCATGTCATCCGCCGGCCTCCTCTGCTTCGTGCTTCCCGAGCAGCGTCCAGGAGCCCGAGCTCCATCTTCTACGCCGCATCCGAGCGAGAGGAGCTCGCTGCTTGAGCATGCACCAAGAATGGTGGAGCCCTCCCAAGCACCTCCCATGCGTGCCTCCACTCGTCCTCGTCGGTCATCCGCGAGAAGTTTTGGCATGGCCATGGCCGAGACCCCCTCCCCCCCCCCGAGCATTGTGTTGCCTCGGTGCACCTCTGTTCCTGGAGTTTTGGACCGTCAAGACTTGTTGCCGAGACATGAACCCCCACAACACATTTCAGGGATCGCCAAGTACCTCTACCGATGGCCCCGAACATCTATGGATGTGTACGACTACCATTGCCCGAAGTACCGTGGGTCACAAGTGCCGCGAACGACTACCATCGCCGAAGTCTGTGAGTACAACTACTTCCACAATGCGTCGTGTATGACTACCGTTGCTTGGGTTTGACAAGACGCCGAGTACCACTATGTTTGCCATGTACATCTATACCAATACTGGACCGACAAGTGCCCTGAGAACGTCTGTGCCTCTTCTGTCGCCGGGGACCGAAAGTACCACTACGTCCCATCGAACCCGTCCGCTCCGGAAATGCATGCTTCAAAGGTATAACGCCGAGACGACCGCCGTGGACGAATGTTGTGTGATGTACGAGTTGAACCCCGTGTTTGCACCGTGCCCGTTTGTTTCGTGCACGACCCTCGGTTGCCATGCCACCGACACATGGGACATCCGGTAAACGGAATCACCCCACCATCTCTAACTTGTTCCACACATCTGCACACTTCTCTTTTGCATCGGTATCTCAATCGAGTTATCGGAACCAATATGTTGTCGTGGCATCATTTTCGGATTCGTTGCCATGGCACCCCTTTCATTTCCGCCACGATGACAAATGATTCATATCTTGCTCATGGAAACATTTTGATAAAATTGCATAAACTTGCATATGCCATCCGCATCATGATAACAACAATTAAAATGGTTAAAATTGTTGTTGCATTAAATTGCTAAATTGCACATGCGGAGTTTTCGGACTTGTTGCTTGTTGTTCCGGCCTCATTTAAACTTGCCTAGATAGGTAGTTTTATTATGCTTCACCCCTTGCCATGTTTAATAACATTTAATATTGTTGAGTACATAACCGGGAGTGAACTAAATAATTGTTGTGGTGTTTCGTCAATATGCAACTTGTTGCATATTGAGCTCTACTTAACTTGTAGAGTTGTTTGGGAACTTTGCCATGCCATGCCTCATTAAACGGACATGCATCATACTTGATTGTGCATCACGCAATGTTTATGTGATGGTTATTTACTTTGTTGTTTGCTCCTTTCCGGTGTTGCTTTTTCTTGCTAGTTCGGGTAACATCGTGTTTGTGAGGATCCATTCGACTACGTCCGTTTGTCTTCTTCATGGGCTCGTTCTTCTTCCTTGCGGGATCTCAGGCAAGATGACCACAGCCTCGAAATCACTTCTATCTTTGCTTGCTAGTTGTTCGTTCTACCGCTATGTCGCGCTACCTACCACTTTTTATATCATGCCTCCAATATTGCCATGTCAAGCCTCTAACCCACCTTCCTAGCAAACTGTTGTTTGGCTATGTTACCGCTTTTGCTCAGCTCCTCTTATAGCGTTGTTAGTTGCAGGTGAAGCTGAAGTTTGTTCCATGTTGGAACATGGATTTGTTGGGATATCACAATATCTCTTATTTAATTAATGCATCTATATACTTGGTAAAGGGTGGAAGGCTCGGCCTTATGCCTGGTGTTTTGTTCCACTCTTGCCGCCCTAGTTTCCGTCATAAAGGTGTTATATTCCTTGATTTTGCGTTCCTTACGCGGTTGGGTGTTATGGGAACCCCTTGACAGTTCGCTTTGAATAAAACTCCTCCAGCAAGGCCCAACCTTGGTTTTACATTTGTCTAACAACCTAAGCCTTTTTCCCTTGGGTTTCCGGAGCCCGAGGGTCATCTTTATTTTAACCCCCCGGGCCAGTGCTTGATGTCTACTACACAACCTTCTTCTTGTAGACGTTGTTGGGCCTCCAAGTGCAGAGGTTTGTAGGGCAGTAGCAAATTTCCCTCAAGTGGATGACCTAAGGTTTATCAACCCGTAGGAGGCGTAGGATGAAGATGGTCTCTCTCAAGCAACCCTGCAACCAAATAACAAAGAGTCTCTTGTGTCCCCAACACACCCAATACAATGGTAAATTGTATAGGTGCACTAGTTCGGCGAAGAGATGGTGATACAAGTGGTATATGGATGGTAGATAAAGGTTTTTGTAATCTGAAAATATAAAAACAGCAAGGTAACTAACAATAAAAGTGAGCACAAACGGTATTGCAATGTTAGGAAACAAGGCCTAGGGTTCATACTTTCACTAGTGCAAGTCCTCTCAACAATAATAACATAATTGGATCACATAACTATCCCTCAACATGCAACAAAGAGTCACTCCAAACTCAGTAATAGCGGAGAACAAACGAAGAGATTATGGTAGGGTACGAAACCACCTCAAAGTTATTCTTTCCAATCAATCCGTTGGGATATTCCTATAAGTGTCACAAACAGCCCTAGAGTTCATACTAGAATAACACCTTAAGACACAAATCAACCAAAACCCTAATATCACCTAGATACTCCAATGTCACCTCAAGTATCCGTGGGTATGATTATACGATATGCATCACACAATCTCAGATTCATCTATTCAACCAACACATAGAACCTCAAAGAGTGGCCCAAAGTTTCTACCAGAGAATCACGATGAAAACGTGTGCCAACCCCTATGCATAGGTTCATGGGCGGAACCCGCAAGTTGATCACCAAAACATACATCAAGTGAATCACGTGATATCCCATTGTCACCACAGATATGCACAGCAAGACATACATCAAGTGTTCTCAAATCTTTAAAGACTCAATCCGATAAGATAACTTCAATGGGGAAACTCAATCCCTTACAAGAGAGTAGAGGGGGGAGAAAACATCATAGGATCCAAATATCATAGCAAAGCTCGCGATACATCAAGATCGTACCACCTCAAGAACACGAGAGAGAGAGAAAGAGAGAGAGAGAGAGAGAGCAAACACATAGCTACTGGTACATACCCTCAGCCCCGAGGGAGAACTACTCCCTCCTTGTCATGGAGAGCACCGGGATGATGAAGATGGCCACCGGAGAGGGATTCCCCCTCCGGCAGGGTGCCGGAACGGGTCTAGATTGGCTTTCGGTGGCTAGGGAGGCTTCTGGCGGCGGAACTCCCGATCTATTGTGCTCCCCGGTCGTTTTAGGGTATATGGAGATATATAGGCGGAAGAAGTACGTCAGGGGGGCACGAGGGGCCCACGAGGGTGGAGGGCGCGCCCCCTACGTCGTGGCTTCCTCGAAGCTTCCTTGACATGGACTCCAAGTCTCCTGGGTTGCTTTCCTTCCCAAAATAAGTTCCGTGAAGTTTCAGGTCAATTGGACTCCGTTTGATTTTCCTTTTCTGCGATACTCTAAAACAAGGAAAAAACAGAAACTGGCACTGGGCTCTGGGTTAATAGGTTAGTCCCAAAAATAATATAAAAGTGTATAATAAAACCCATAAACATCCAAAATAGAAGATAATATAGCATGGAGCAATCAAAAATTATAGATGCGTTGGAGATGTATCAGCATCCCCAAGCTTAATTCATGCTCGTCCTCGAGTAGGTAAATGATAAAAACAGAATTTTTGAGGCGGAGTGCTACTTGGCATAATTTCAATGTAATTCTTCTTAATTGTGGTATGAATATTCAGATCCGAAAGATTCAAGATAAAAGTTTAATATTGACATAGAAACAATAATACTTCAAGCATACTAACTAAGCAATCATGTCTTCTCAAAATAACATGGCCAAAGGAAGTTCATCCCTACAAAATCATATAGTTTAGTCATGCTCCATTTTCGTCACACAAGAATGCTCTCATCATGCACAACACCGATGACAAGCCAAGCAATTGTTTCATACTTTAGTAATCTCAAACTTTATAAACCTTCATGCAATACATGAGCGCGAGCCATGGATATAGCACTATGGGTGGAATACAATATGATGATGGGGGTTATGTGGAGAAGACAAAAAGGAGAAAGTCTCACATCAAAGAGGCTAATCAATGCGCTATGGAGATGCCCATCGATTGATGTTAATGCAAGGAGTAGGGATTGCCATGCAACGGATGCACTAGAGCTATAAATGTATGAAAGCTCAACAAAAGAAACTAAGTGGGTGTGCATCCAACTTGCTTGCTCACGAAGACCTAGGGCACTTGAGGAGGCCCATTGTTGGAATATACAAGCCAAGTTCTATAATGAAAATTTCCCACTAGTATATGAAAGTGACAAAACAAGAGACTCTCTATCATGAAGATCATGGTGCTACTTTGAAGCACAAGTGTGGAAAAAGGATAGTAGCATTGTCCCTTTTATTTTATTTTTTATTTTTTTATTTGGCCTTTCTTTTTTTTGGCCTTTCTATTTTTTTATTTGGCATTTCCCTTTTTTGGCCTTTCTTTTTTTGGGACAATGCTCTATTAATGATGATCATCACACTTCTATTTATTTACAACTCAATGATTACAACTCGATACTAGAATAAGATATGACTCTATATGAATGCCTCCGGCGGTGTACCGGGATGGGCAATGAATCAAGAGTGACATGTATGATAAATTATGCATGGTGGCTTTGCCACAAATATGATGTTAACTACATGATCATGCAAAGCAATATGACAATGATGATGCATGTCATAATAAACGGAACGGTGGAAAGTTGCATGGCAATATATCACGGAATGGCTATGGAAATTCCATAATAGGTAGGTATGGTGGATGTTTTGAGGAAGATATAAGGAGGTTTATGTGTGAAAGAGCGTATCATATCACAGGGTTTGGATGCACCGGCAAAGTTTGCACCAACTCTGAAGGTGAGAAAGGGCAATGCACGGTACCGAAGAGGCTAGCAATATTAGGATTATTTAAGAAAATTTTTTACTAATCTTGAATACCTAGCATATTAGGATTATTTAAGAAAATTACCATGCTATTTAAGACTCTCAAAATAATATAAGTGAATCATGAGAGTTCATCTATTTCTATATAATAAAACTACCATCGTGCTCTAAACGGATATAAGTGAAGCACTAGAGCAAATGACAAACTACTCCGAAAGATATAAGTGAAGATCAATGAGTAGTCGAACAATTATGAAACTATATGAAGACTCTCTAACATTCAAGAATTTTAGATCTTGGTATTTTATTCAAACAGCAAGCAAATCCTAACAAAATAAATTGACGCTCCAAGCAAAACACATATCATGTGGCGAATAAAAATATAGCTCCAAGTAAAGTTACCGATGAATGAAGACGAAAGAGAGGATGCCTTCCGGGGCATCCCCAAGCTTAGGATTTTGGTTGTCCTTGAATATTACCTTGGGGTTCCTTGGTCATCCCCAAGCTTAGGATCTTGCCACTCCTTATTCCATAGTCCATTGAATCTTTACCCAAAAGTTGAAAACTTCACAACACAAAACTTAACAGAAAACTCGTAAGCTCCGTTAGTATAAGAAAGCAAATTACCATCATAAGGTACTGTAATGAACTCATTCGAAATTCATATTGGTGTAACATCTACTGTATTCCAACTTATCTATGGTTCATCCTCCGATACTACTCATAGATTCATCAAAATAAGCAAACAACACATCGAAAATAGAATCTGTCAAAAACAGAACAGTATGTAATAATCTGGATCAAACGTATACTTCTAGAACTCGTAAAATTCTCAAATAAATTTCTGGACGTGAGGAATTTATCTATTAATCATCTGCAAAAAGAATTAACTAAATATCCCTCCCCAATAAAAAAAATGGCAGCAATTCTCGTGAGCGCTAAAGTTTCTGTTTTTTTACAGCATGATCGCAAAGACTTTCCCCAAGTCTTCCCAAAGGTTCTACTTGGCACAAAAACTAATTAAAAGCATAAAACCACATATAAACAGAGGCTATATGAATTATTTATTACTAAACAGGAGCAAAAAGTAAGGAACAAAAATAAAGTTGGGTTGCCTCCCAACAAACGCTATCGTTTAACACCCCTAGCTAGGCATGATGATTTCAATGATGCTCACATAAAAGATAAGAATTGTAACATAAAGAGAGCATCATGAAGAATATGACTAGCACATTTAAGCCTCACCCACTTCCTATGCATAGGGATTTTGTGAGCAAACAACTTATGGGAACAATAATCAGCTAGCATAGGAAGGCAAAACAAGCATAACTTCAAAACTTTAAGCACATAGAGAGGAAACTTGATATTATTGCAATTACTACAAGCATATGTTCCTCCCTCATAATAATTTTCAGTATCATCATGAATGAATTCAACAATATAACCATCACATAAAGTATTCTTTTCATGATCTACAAGCATAGAAAATTTACTACTCTCCACATAAGCAAAATTCTTCTCAATCGGAATAGTGGGAGTATCATAAGAGACTCGAATACTATAAATTGTTTCCATATTAAAAGAGTAATGTTCAGAGAAAGGGTAATCATAATCATGAAAAGTTTTATAAATATAATCATCACTACTTTTTATAGCATATGTATCATCACAATAATTATCATAAGTGGCAACTTTGTTCTCATCATAATCGATTGAAAACTCTTCCGAAATAGTGGATACATCACTATGTAAAGTCATGACCTCTCCAAATCCACTTTCATAAATATAATCATCATAGGTAGAAGGCATGCTATCATCATCAAAACTTGGGAGGCTAAAAATATCATCATTATTAAACATAGCATCCCCAACCTTGGGACAAACATTAATTTCAGCAAATATATTCTCAAATATGTCATCCTCATCAAACATAGCATCCCCAAGCTTGGGCCTTTTCGTATCATAAGCATAATCACTCTCATAATTAATAGTATGGATAGCACCAATAGTATAGCAATTATCATAAGCATAATCTCTCTCAAGCAACCCTGCAACCAAATAACAAATAGTCTCTTGTGTCCCCAAAACCCCCAATACAATGGTAAATTGTATAGGTGCACTAGTTCGGCGAAGAGATGGTGATACAAGTGGTATATGGATGGTAGATAAAGTTTTTGTAATCTGAAAATATAAAAACAGCAGGGTAACTAATGATAAAAGTGAGCACAAACAGTATTGCAATGCTAGGAAACAAGGCCTAGGGTTCATACTTTCACTAGTGCAAGTCCTCTCAACAATAATAACATAATTGGATCACATAACTATCCCTCAACATGCAACAAATAGTCACTCCAAAGTCACTAATAGCGGAGAACAAACGAAGAGATTATGGTAGGGTATGAAACCACCTCAAAGTTATTCTTTCCAATCAATCCGTTGGGCTATTCCTATAAGTGTCACAAACAGCCCTAGAGTTCGTACTAGAATAACATGTTAAGACACAAATCAACCATAACCCTAATGTCACCTAGATACTCCAATGTCACCTCAAGTATTTGTGGGTATGATTATGCGATATGCATCACACAATCTCAGATTCATCTATTCAACCAACACATAGAACCTCAAAGAGTGCCCCAAAGTTTCTACCGGAGAATCACGACGAAAATGTGTGCCAACCCCTATGCATAGGTTCATGGGCGGAACCCGCAAGTTGATCACCAAAACATACATCAAGTGAATCACGTGATATCCCATTGTCACCACAGATAGGCACGGCAAGACATGCATCAAGTGTTCTCAAATCTTTAAAGACTCAATCCGATAAGATAACTTCAAAGGGGAAACTCAATCCATTACAAGAGAGTAGAGGGGGGGGGGAGAAAACATCATAGGATCCAAATATAATAGCAAAGCTCATGATACATCGAGATCGTACCACCTCAAGAACAAGAGAGAGAGAGAGAGAGAGAGAGAGAGATCAAACACATAGCTACTGGTACATACCCTCAACCCCGAGGGAGAACTACTCCCTCCTCGTCATGGAGAGCACCGGGATGATGAAGATGGCCACTGGAGAGGGATTCCCCCTCCGGCAGGGTGCCGGAATGGGTCTAGATTGGCTTTCGGTGGCTACGGAGGCTTCTGGTGGCGGAACTCCTGATCTATTGTGCTCCCCGGTCATTTTAGGGTATATGGAGATATATAGGCGGAAGAAGTACGCCAGGGGGCCACGAGGGGCCCATGAGGGTGGAGGGTGCGCCCAGGGGGGTGGGCGCGCCCCCCTACCTCGTGGCTTCCTCGAAGCTTCCTTGACTTGGACTCCAAGTCTCACGGGTTGCTTTCCTTCCAAAAATAAGTTCCGTGAAGTTTCAGGTCAATTGGATTCCGTTTGATTTTCCTTTTCTGCGATACTCTAAAACAAGGAAAAAACAGAAACTGGCACTGGGCTCTGGGTTAATAGGTTAGTCCCAAAAATAATATAAAAGTGTATAATAAAGCCCATAAACATCCAAAACAAAAGATAATATAGCATGGAGCAATCAAGAATTATAGATACGTTGGAGACGTATCAGTGCTCCTCTGAGTGTTGGTCCAAACTAGAGCCCCTTGCAGCGCCACCTCGGGGAAACTTGAGGGTTGGTTTTAGTTGTATGGACTGCTCATCCGGTGTGCCCTGAGAACGAGATATGTGCAGCTCCTATCGGGATTTGTCGGCACATTCGGGCGGCTTTGCCAGTCTTGTTTTACCATTGTCGAAATTTCTTGTAACCGGGGTTCCGAGACTGGTCGGGTCTTCCCAGGAGAAGGAATATCCTTCATTCACCGTGAGAGCTTGTGATGGGATAAGTTGGGACACCCCTACAGGGTTTAAACTTTCGAAAGCCGTGCCCTTATGTGGCAGATGGGAATTTTGTTAATGTCCGGTTGTAGAGAACTTGACACTTAACTTAATTAAAATGTATCAACCGCGTGTGTAGCCATGGGTCTCTTTTCGGCGGAGTCCGGGAAGTGAACACGGTTCTTGTGTTATGGTTGTGCGTAAGTAGCTTCAGGATCACTTCTTGATCACTTCTAGTTTCACGACCGTTGTGTTGCTTCTCTTCTCGCTCTTATTTGCGTATATTAGCCACCATATATGCTTAGTGCTTGCTACAGTTCCACCTCATTACCTTATCCTACCCATAAGCTTAAATAGTCTTGTTCTCGCGGGTGTGAGATTGCTGAGTCCTTGTGGCTCATAGATACTTCCAAACAGTTGCAGGTGCCGATGATACCAATGCAGGTGGCGCAGCCGTGCTCAAGTGGGAGCTCGATGAAGATCTTAGTCGTTGTTTTGTGTCTTTTCCGGTTGATCAGTAGTGGAGCCCAGTTGGGACGACCAGGGATCTAGCATTTGGGGTTGTCTTCCTTTATTTTGGTCGTAGTCGGTCTTTGAGTGTATTTGGATGATGTATGAATTATTTATGTATTGTGTGAAGTGGCGATTGTAGGCCAACTCTTTATCCCTTCCTATTCAGTACATGGGATTGTGTGAAGATTACCCCTCTTGCGACAAAACTACCATGCGGCTATGCCTCTAAGTCGTGCCCCGACACGTGGCAGATATAGCCGCATTGTGGATGTTACACCTATTAACCAAGAGCCCAGTGCCAGTTCCTATTTTTGAATGAAACTTTCTCGATGATTTTTCTTGGACCAGAAGACATCCAGGGGACTTGGAGTACACGTCAGGGAAGCCACGAGGCACCCACAAGGACGGAGGGCGCTCACCCCACCCTTGTGGGCCCCTCGTGACACCACCGACCTATTTCTTCCACCTATATATTCTCAAATACCCCAAAACCTTCTAGGGGAGCCACAAAACCACTTTTCCACCGCCGCAACCTTCTGTACCCGTGAGATCCCATCTAGGGGCCTTTTTCAGCATCCTACCGGAGGGGGATTCGATCACGGAGGGCTTCTACATCAACACCATTGCCTCTCCGATGAAGTGTGAGTAGTTTACCACAGACCTACGGGTCCATAGCTAGTAGCTAGATGGCTTCTTCTCTCTCTTTGATTCTCAATACCATGTTCTCCTCGACGTTCCTGGAGATCTATTCAATGTAATAACTTTTTGCGGTGTGCTTGCCGAGATCCGATAAATTGTGGATTTATGATCAGCTTAACTATGAATATTATTTGAATCTCCTCTTAATTCTTTTATGAACGATTTGATATCTTTGCAAGTCTCTTCGAACTATCGATTTGGTTTGGCCAACTAGATTGGTTTTTCTTGAAATGGGAGAAGTGTTGAGGTTATCCCGTTACTCATCTTACTTCATGTCATCTTACTTCATGCCGAGGATAGCAAGATGGGGTTTTCATCATATTGCTTGAGTTTATCCTGCTACATCATGTCATCTTACTTCATGCGTTACTCTGTTCTTATGAACTTAATACTCTAAATGCAGGCAGGAGTCGGTCGATGTGTGGAGTAATAGTAGTAGACGCAAAATCATTTTCGGTCTACTTGATACGGGCGTGATGCCTATATTCATGATCATTTCCTTAGATATCGTCATAACTTCGCACTTTTCTATCAATTGCTCGACAGTAATTTATTCACCCACCGTATTCTTTTCTATGTTGAGAGAAGCCTCTAGTGAAACCTATGGCCACGGGGTCTATTTTCCATCATATAAGTTTCCGATCTATAATTTTAGTTTCCTATTTACTTTCTTTGCAATCTTTTATTTTCTGATCTATAAACCAAAAATACCAAAAATATTACTTTACCGTTTATCCATCTATATCAGATCTCACTTTGCAAATAACCGTAAAGGGATTAACAACCCCTTTGTCACGTTGGGTGCAAGTTGATGTTTGTTTGTGCAGGTATTCGATGGCTTTTCTTTCCTCTTCAAGGGAAAAACCAACGTAAGCTCAAGAGGTAGCAAAGGCCTTCCCTTGTTCATCTTTGTCTCCCACAAGATGAACAACTCGTATAAATGCATCTTGATGTTTCATGCAACGCATGGGCCTCTCACTACTTTGTCACAAAAGAGTGTACTTCTAACTTTCCACTTCACTTTAAAGTAGGGAACGCTTGTTGTCTTAGCATTTTCACTGTCAGGTGGGGCCGTAGCTGAGCAAACCGACTATCGGCAAATCCGACCCCGCCCACCGCACGTCGGCTGAGTTAGAATTAGAAGAGAGAAACGAGGAAGAAGAGTTAGCTGTAGCACTGAAGCCGTTATCAGATGGGACTCGTGTTGATACAATAGGAGTACTGAGTACTTGTACGTCTAGTACCACTAGTTGGGTGTGTGCGACCTATACCTATCATCACTTTAGGTCTCTTGTTCTGACCGCAACTATGCTTCGTAGTACATAATTTTTCATGCATTTTTCCTCATATATGTACTCCTAGGCTATTTCCACGTGCTTCCTTTCGTCAACATGTGGGACATGGAGCATCTGGGTCGTAGTGCATCCACAACTCGGAGCATATGCAACCATGTCGGCGTACTTTACATTTCAGACCTAACGAATTACATGCAAACCCCCCGCGGAAGAATAAATAAATGAATTACTACATGCAAACTGGATTATTTTCATAGAAACCGGAGCATGTTCATTTAATTTTGGATGTAACAGATTAGAAAAAAACGACCGGACCTAAACCAGTCTAAGGGCCTCTTTGATTCGCAAGTACTGAAAACACGAGAATGGGGAAAGTATGATGACGATGGACCAAGAGGAGGATGAAGAGGAGTAGTACTGTACATGCTAGAGACTGGACTGTAATACATTGTTTTTTATGGCCATATCACCACATTGTTTTCTATGGTCACCTTTGTAGTTTGTGCAAAATTTTGACCAAAGATTTAGCTAACAAAATGTTAATGTATGTCAAAAAAAATTATGGCGTTGGATTCGTATTTGAACATAGTTTTGAAATATATAATTTTGGTAACTGTCGGGGAACGCAGTAATTTCAAAAAAAATCCTATGCACACGCAAGATCTATCTAGGTGATGCATAGCAACGAGAGGGGAGAGTGTTGTCTACGTACCCTAGTAGACCGTAAGCGGAAGCGTTATGACAACGCGGTTGATGTAGTCGTACGTCTTCACGATCCAACCGACACTAGTACCGAAAGTACGGCACCTCCGTGATCTACACATGTTCAGCTCGGTGACGTCCCACGAACTCTCGATCCAGCTGAGTGTCGAGGGAGAGCTTCGTCAGCACGACGGCATGATGCCGGTGATGATGATGCTACCAGTGCAGGGCTTTGCCTAAGCACTACGACGATATGACTGAGGTGGATTATGGTGGAGGGGGGCGCCGCACACGGCTAAGACAATGATCAACTTGTGTGTCTATGGGGTACCCCCCCTCCCCCATACATAAAGGAGTGGAGGAGGGGGGAGGGCCGGCCCTCTATGGCGCGCCCTAGGGGAGTCCTACTCCCACCGGGAGTAGGATTCCCCCCTTCCAAGTAGTAGGAGTACGAGAGAAGGAAGGGGATGAGAGGGGAAAGGAAAGGGGGGCGTCCCCCACCCAATTCGGATTGGGCTAGGGGGCGTGCCTCCCACCTTTTCCCTTCCTCTTCTCTATTCCACTAAGGCCCAATAAGGCCCATATACTCCCCGGGGGGTTCCGGTAACCTCCCGGTACTCCGGAAAATGCCCGAACTCATCCGGAACCATTCCGATGTCCAAACATAGGCTTCCAATATATCGATCTTTATGTATCGACCATTTCGAGACTCCTCTTCATGTCTGTGATCATATCCGGGACTCCGAACTACCTTCGGTACATCAAAACACATAAACTCATAATACCGATCGTCACCGAATGTTAAGCGTGCGGACCCTACGGGTTCGAGAACTATGTATATAGCGACCCGACCCAAATGGATCAAGTGCTCTGTGCTCAGGTGTCATCCCTGGATCAGTAATGCTGACACCACACAGTACATCGAAGGATTTATAGCAAAGTGGCAATCACACACTTATTACATCGTTGTCTCAAAAGAGAACTTATTACAACAAATATGGCTTAAGGCCATCTAATAACGATAACAGCAGAAGACTTGGAAGACTTGGAAGATAAATGGGTCCATCAACTCCAACGGCATCACTGAGTATAGGGCCACGACCTAAAAGCACCTTACTCGTTGTCTGAAAAGTCTGCAACATGAGAAGTTGCAGCCCGAAAACGGGTCAGCACATGGAATATGCTGGCAATGTAACACATAGAGAGTAATGGAATGAAACAGCTATACTATATACATATATGGCTGGTGGAAAGCTCTATGGTTACAGTTTTGCGTAAAGCCAGTTTTTCCCTACTGCAAAGGAATAAATTTATTTAACTATCATGGTGGTTGTTAAACATCGAGAATGGTTGACAGCATTCCGATCCCAATTAAGTGAACAATTAAAACCCAACAACATTAATTAGAAGTAACATGATGAGATTCACATGATATTCAAGTAGTAGATACTCAAGCTGTCCATAACCGGGGACACGACTAATCATGATTAGTTTGTACACTCTACAGAGGTTTGCGCACTTTTCCCCACATGACTCGATCGCCTCCGTTTGTTTTCTCGCACTACATGGTGTTTGAGAAACGGATGACCGAGACATAGTCTTTCAGAAGCGCTAGCACCTTACATGTGGGGTAGACCGTACCACCTACAACCCCTACATCTGCTAGTCCACCCCGTAAGAGTTCGCACAACTTAGTCAACTATGCCAGAGCCCATAGTAGCATGTGGCTGCACACGGAAGTTTCTAGCATGAATGATCTTATGATCCCTTTGAGCCTGGGTGGCGGTCCAAAATAAAACAGGCAAGTCCTGATAGACATCAGGTGCCTCAATCCACCCAGATGTGTGTTTAAGTTGCCACCTTAGATAAACCATTAAAATTATCAACTCACATCTGTCATGGATATCACTCACCCAATCCACATCTACTAGCATAGCTTGGCATAATAAGCAAACGTAGAAGTAACTCCAAAAGGTTTCATAATAAACAGGTAATAGGTACTACCTCATCTACTTCCCATCCCACAATTTAATTAGATCCTAATCATGCAATGTGAGAGGATTGATCTAATGCAATAAAACATGGGTTGTAGAAAAGGTATGCTCAAAGTGTTACTTGCCTTGCTGATGATCCGCGAGTCCTAGGGTTTCGAAGTAACAAGCGGCGCAATCCAGGTGATCTATCGCAGACAAACAACAAGCACACAATAAGTACTCATCTAATGCATAGCTAAAAATCGAACAAGAGAACGAACCAGAAAGTTCAACTTAAGAACTCCAGTTGCAAAGGAAGAACGAACCGAACAAAGAAACAGAAAAGAAACGGCGGAAGAAAACAACTCGGTTCTAGCAAGTTGAAACGAGGTCAAATTTTACCGGAGAAAAAACTTGTTTAAGTTGATTAGACGGAACGGCGGTTTCGAAATGAAACTCCAGGCGTTTGAATCACCTGATTCCGATAAACGAGCGAGAAGAAAGACTAGAACGAAGATCGGATCTGAGATCATGATCGCGGAATAAATCCGACGAAAAGAAAAGAAGAACGATTAAACGAACGGGCGTCGTTAACCGGGGAAAATCGGTGATCACGTTCGTTGAGACGAACGTTCTGAAAGTAGAACGAAAACCAATCTAGGGTTTTCAGAAAAGAAACCGGAAAAGAAACGGAAAACTGATCTAGGGTTTTCGGAGAAAAAGACCGAAACGAAAAACCGATCTAGAAACCGGAACGGTTTGGAAAAGAACCGGAAAGAAAACGAATCGGAAGAGAAGAAAAGAATCGGAACGGTTTATAAGAAAAACCGAACCGAGGGAATAGAAGAGACGCGGCGCGGCTACCTCGGCGAGGTTCCGGCGAACGGCGGCGTAAGGCGGCGGCGGCGGCGGCGGCTTGGGTGAGGGGCGCGGGGCGGCGCGGCTAAGGCGGCGGCTTGGGGCTGCGCGCTGCTGCTTGCTGCGGCTTAGGACGAGAGGGGGCTTGGGGTTTTGGTGTGAGGAGAGGGGGGTGTGGGGGTATTTATATAGGTGAGGGGAGGGAGTTTCTTGGGGTAGGGGACAAGAAATAGAGTAGGAAAAAGGAAAACGAAACAAAGGAAAAAGGGCTAGCCTAGAGTCCAACCGGACTCGGCTAAGAGGCGAGGCGAGGCGGCGGCCTGCGCCTGGCGCACGCGCGCAGGGAGGCTGGGGCGGTGGCCGGCGGGCTGGGCCTTTGGCCCGGCTGGCCTGGCGGGAGGCTCCCTTTTTTTTAAATCGTTGCGCGCGCAGAAAAACAAAAGAAAAGAAAACTAAACGGGCTCCAAAATTCCTAAGGTAAATTTTCCCCGACTCCTAAAAACGAGCTGAACAAAATGAACTTTACTCCGGACCTAGAATGCAATTTTCGAAAACGCGCATTTTCCCTATCCAAATAAAATGCAAATAAAAGTCCGGCAAAACAAAATTTGATCTATTTATTAAATCTTCATTTTTCCTCAATTTTGGGAAAGTCATATTATTCCCTCTCTCATATTTTTGATAGTGGAAAAATTATTGAAGATGAAATAAATAAATCAAATGATCCTCTTTTCAAATTTGAGAAAACTCAAATATGAAAATAACGAAATCTCCAACTCTCTCCGAGGGTCCTTGAGTTGCGTGAAATTTCTAGGATCGACCAAAATGCAAGAAAAATATGTTATGCATGATGATCTAGTGTATAACATTCCAAATTGAAAATTTGGGATGTTACAAACCTACCCCCCTTAAGATGAATCTCGCCCTCGAGATTCGGGTTGGCTAGAAAATAGGTGAGGGTGGTCCTTGAGCAAATCTTCTTCTCTTTCCCAGGTGGCTTCATCCTCTGAGTGGTGGTTCCACTGAATTTTGCAAAACTTGATAACCTTGCTGCGGGTAACTCTACTGGCATAATCGAGAATCTTGACTGGCTTCTCCTCATATGTTAGGTCATCCTTTAACTGAATCGCTTCGAGTGGCACGGTATCTCTTAGCGGTACCTCCGCCATCTCGGCGTGACATTTCTTCAGCTGAGAAACATGGAATACATCATGAACTCCTGACAGCTCCTCTGGTAATTCCAACCTATAAGCGACTTCTCCCATACATTGCAAGATCTTATACGGTCCAACAAAACACGGTGCTAATTTTCCCTTAACTCCAACGCGCTTAACTCCTCGAAGTGGGGATACTCGGAGATAAACTCTGTCTCCGGTTTCGTAGACTGTCTCCTTGCGTTTAGAATCTGCGTAGCTCTTCTGCCTGGACTGAGCTACCTTGAGCCTATCGCGAATCAACTTAACTTTCCGTTCAGACTCCTTAATCAAATCTGGTCCAAAGAATTGACGGTCTCCAACTTCGTCCCATGACAACGGTGTCCTGCACCTCCTTCCGTATAAAGCTTCGAAAGGTGCCATCTTCAAACTGGTTTGGTAACTGTTGTTATAAGAAAACTCTGCATACGGCAAGTTATCGTCCCAACTTGATCCATAATCTAGTGCACAAGCTCTCAGCATATCTTCCAAAATCTGATTGACTCTCTCGTTCTGTCCATCCGTCTGTGGGTGAAAAGCTGTGCTGAACTCCAGTCTGGTACCCAAAGTCTCATGCAACTGATTCCAAAAATTTGAGGTAAATTGGGTTCCTCTATCTGATACGATACTCCTCGGAACTCCATGCAAACAAATGATCCTAGTCATGTATATCTTTGCCAACTTAGCACTGGTGTAAGTGGTCTTAACTGGAATAAAATGTGCTACCTTCGTCAAATGATCAACTACTACCCATATCGAGTCATAGCCTGATTTTGTCCTGGGTAGTCCTGTGATAAAATCCATGCCTATCTTATCCCACTTCCATTCGGGTATTGGCAATGGTTGTAACAATCCTGCTGGCTTCTGATGCTCTACCTTTACTCTCTGACATACGTCACAAACTGCTACATATGCTGCAATATCCTTCTTCATTCCGGTCCACCAGAATGTTTCCTTCAAATCCAAATACATCTTGGTATTCCCTGGGTGAATCGAATACGGTGAATCATGTGCCTCTTACAAAATCAACTTCCTGATCTCCGGGTCGTTGGGCACATAAACACGGTCCTCAAACCATAGGGTATCGTGCTCATCCTCACGAAATCCCTTTGCTTTTCCTTTACTCAATTTCTCTTTTATAGAAGCAATCTCCTTGTCAGATTTCTGAGCTTCTCTGATTTTATTCATCAATGTTGACTGAATCTCCAATGCTGCTACATAGCCTCTCGGAACTATTTCCAAACATAGCTCACGAAGGTTTTCTGCTAACTCCTTTGGTATTTTCCCCGTCACTAGGGTGTTGACATGACTCTTACGGCTCAATGCGTCAGCTACTACATTAGCTTTTCCGGGATGGTAATGCAATCTCATGTCATAATCCTTGATGAGCTCCAACCATCTCCTTTGTCTGAGGTTCAACTCCTTCTGCGTGAAAATGTACTTCAAACTCTTGTGATCTGTGTACACCTCACAATGATTTCCAATGAGGAAATGTCTCCATGTCTTCAATGCATGCACTACGGCTGCTAACTCCAAATCATGTGTGGCATAATTCAACTCATGAGGCTTCAGTTGTCGTGAAGCATACGAAACAACTCTTCCTTCCTGCATAAGCACTGCTCCAAGTCCTCGACGTGAAGCGTCGCAATACACCTCATAATCCTTGGTCTGATCTGGCAAAATCAATACTGGTGAGGTAACCAAGCGTTTCTTCAATTCCTGGAAACTAGCCTCACATTCCTCAGTCCAATTGAATTTAGTATCCTTCTTCAACAATTCAGTCATAGGCCTTTCAATCTTTGAAAAGTTCTTAATGAACCTCCGGTAGTATCCTGCGAGTCCAAGAAAACTCCGGATCTCTCCAACTGTTGTTGGTGCTTCCCATTCGGTTATGGTCTCAACCTTTGTGGGGTCAACTCTATACCTTCTCCGGATATAACGTGTCCGAGGAATCCAACTTCCTTCAACCAAAACTCACATTTGCTGAATTTGGCGTATAACTGATGTTCCCTTAGTTTCTCCAATACCAAACGCAAATGTTCCTTATGCTCCTCTTCATTCTTTGAATAAACCAGAATGTCATCAATGAACACTACGACGAACTTATCCAAAAACTCCATAAACACTTTGTTCATCAGGTTCATAAAATAGGCAGGTGCATTAGTCAATCCAAATGACATAATGATATACTCATACAGTCCATATCTTGTGGTGAACGCTGTCTTAGGTATGTCCTGCTCTCGAATCTTCAATTGATGGTACCCTGATCACAAATCGATCTTGGAAAACACTTTAGCTCCTTGCAATCGATCAAACAAATCGTTGATCATTGGCAGTGGGTACTTGTTCTTGATGGTTACTTCATTCAATCCCCGATAATCTACAACCATCCTTAATGATCCATCCTTCTTTTCCACTAGAAGTACGGTTGATCCCCAAGGCGAAGAACTTGGGCGAATGTAACCTTTATCCAATAACTCCTTAATCTGATTCTTAATTTCCACCAAATCCTTTGCTGGCATCCGGTACGGTCGCTTCGATATTGGGCCTGTACCTGGCACTAACTCAATCAAAAACTCAATGTCTCTATCCGGTGGCATGCCTGGTAATTCCTCAGGAAATACATCAGGAAAATCCTTTACCACTGGTACTTCTTCTTGCACAACTCCTGTTAGGCAGTTTACTTGTGTCCTATTTGGCACATGCTGGGATACATACTTGATCCTTCTTCCTTCTGGTGTGGTAAGCAAAATTGTCTTACTGGCGCAATCGATGTTTCCTCCATACATCGACAACCAATCCATGTCTAATATCACATCCAATCCTTGAGATTCCAATACTATTAGGTCTGAGGGAAACACATAGTTACCAATCCTTAATGGTAACCGATCACACCATCGTCTAGCCATAAACTCCGCTCTTGGTGAGCTTACTAACATAGGCGTTTAGAAAAGATGAGATATAAGAATAGAGTGAGGTCTAAAGGGAAAACACTACCCATATGCTCATGAGCAAATGCACACAGAATCACTTCATTCAATCAAACAAGGGCTTACAATGGTCTAACTATCGCAAAAGTGCTCGAACTATTGTGTTTACATGGGGAAATACTACTACTATCTGGTGGTCATCTAGAAATTTGAACCGGTGGAAGACTCCATGATATCTGCTCCAGCTTCGTCTTCAAAGTCGGGTTCACTTGGATCCGAATCGGTGTCGTCGATAATGATGTAGTTGTCCGGACATGCGACGTAATCGTCTTCCTTCTGGGATGCTAACTTCCTTTTGAGTTCTTCAGTCTCCTGCTTAAGATCGCCATTGTGTCTTGCTAGAGCTACGATCTCGTCCATGTAGTCCTTACGGGTAGACTTCAGTTCTCCTTCTAGTTCAATGATCCTTGCCTTTGCATTCTTCAACTCTATCATATAGTTGCACATCTGGTTCTCGTGGCGTCGAATGTGCTGGTTTAACTCCTGGATGGAAGATGCAAAGGATCTATCCTTCTTGGTGCTGACTAACTCCCATTGTTCATCTCGGCGTGCGCAAATCTGGTAGATAGTGTCCTTGAGGTCTTCTTGGTAAACTTCTCCAATGCGTCCTATGGTGATATGAGCTGCCATGCTCCTTCCCAGACTCCAGGTTGGTGCATTGAAAACACTATCTATAGGCTTTAACTTAGTGGTCGTGTCCTACAGTCAGCGTGTGCTCTGATACCATCTCTGTAGCGACCCGACCCGAATGGATCAAGTGCTCTGTGCTCAGGTGTCATCCCTGGATCAGTAATGCTGACACCACACAGTACATCAAAGGATTTATAGAAGAGTGGCAATTACACACTTATTACATCGTTGTCTCAAAAGAGAACTTATTACAATAAATATGGCTTAAGGCCATCTAATAACGATAACAGCGGAAGACTTGGAAGACTTGGAAGATAAATGGGTCCATCAACTCCAACGGCATCACTGAGTATAGGGCCACGACCTAAAAGCACCTTACTCGTTGTCTGAAAAGTCTGCAACATGAGAAGTTGCTGCCCGAAAACGGGTCAGCACATGGAATATGCTGGCAATGTAACACATAGAGAGTAATGGAATGAAACAGCTATACTATACGCATATATGGCTGGTGGAAAGCTCTATGGTTACAGTTTTGCGTAAAGCCAGTTTTTCCCTACTGCAAAGGAATAAATTTATTTAACTATCATGGTGGTTGTTAAACATCGAGAATGGTTGACAGCATTCCGATCCCAATTAAGTGAACAATTAAAACCCAACAACATTAATTAGAAGTAACATGATGAGACTCACATGATATTCAAGTACTAGATACTCAAGCTGTCCATAACAGGGGACACAGCTAATCATGATTAGTTTGTACACTCTGCAGAGGTTTGCGCACTTTTCCCCACATGACTCGATCGCCTCCGTTTGTTTTCTCGCACTACATGGTGTTTGAGAAACGGATGACCGAGACATAGTCTTTCAGAAGCGCTAGCACCTTACATGTTGGGTAGACCGTACCACCTACAACCCCTACATCTGCTAGTCCACCCCGTAAGAGTTCGCACAACTTAGTCAACTATGCCAGAGCCCATAGTAGCATGTGGCTGCACACAGAAGTTTCTAGCATGAAAGATCTTATGATCCCTTTGAGCCTGGGTGGCGGTCCAAAATAAAACAGGCAAGTCCTGATAGACATCAGGTGCCTCAATCCACCCAGATGTGTGTTTAAGTTGCCACCTTAGATAAACCATTAAAATTATCAACTCACATCTGTCATGGATATCACTCACCCAATCCACGTCTACTAGCATAGCTTGGCATAATAAGCAAACGTAGAAGTAACTCCCAAAGGTTTCATAATAAACAGGTAATAGGTACTACCTCATCTACTTCCCATCCCACAATTTAATTAGATCCTAATCATGCAATGTGAGAGGATTGATCTAATGCAATAAAACATGGGTTGTAGAAAAGGTATGATCAAAGTGTTACTTGCCTTGCTGATGATCCGCGAGTCCTAGGGTTTCGAAGTAACAAGTGGCGCAATCCGGGTGATCTATCGCAGACAAACAACAAGCACACAATAAGTACTCATCTAATGCACAGGTAAAACTCGAACAAGAGAATGAACCAGAAAGTTCAACTTAAGAACTTCGGTTGCAAAGGAAGAACGAACCGAACAAAGAAACAGAAAACAAACGGCGGAAGAAAACAACTCGGTTCTAGCAAGTTGAAACTAGGTCAAATTTTACCGGGGCAAAAACTTGTTTAAGTTGATTAGACAGAACGGCGGTTTCGAAACGAAACTCCAGGCGTTTGAATCACCTGATTCCGATAAACGAGCGAGAAGAAAGACTAGAACGAAGATCGGATCTGAGATCACGATCGCGGAATAAATACAACGAAAAGAAAAGAAGAATGATTAAACGAACGGGCATCGTTAACCGGGGAAAATCGGTGATCACGTTCGTTGAGACGAACGGTCCGAAAGAAGAACGAAAACCAATCTAGGGTTTTCAGAAAAGAAACCGAAAAAGAAACGGAAAACCGATCTAGGGTTTTCGGAGAAAAAGACCGAAACGAAAAACCGATCTAGAAACCGGAACGGTTTGGAAAAGAACCGGAAAAAAAACGAATCGGAAGAGAAGAAAAGAATCGGAATGGTTTATAAGAAAAACCGAACTGAGGGAATAGAAGAGACGCGGCGCGGCTACCTCGGCGAGGTTCCGGCGAACAGCGGCGTAAGGCGGCGGCGGCGGCGACGTAGGGCGGCGGCGGCAGCGGCTTGGGTGAGGGGCGCGGGGCGGCACGGCTAAGGCGGCGGCTTGGGGCTGCGCGCTGCTGCTTGCTGCGGCTTAGGAGGAGAGGGGGCTTGGGGTTTTGGTGTGAGGAGAGGGGGGGTGTGGGGGTATTTATATAGGTGAGGGGAGGGGGTTTCTTGGGGTAGGGGACAAGAAATAGAGTAGGAAAAAGGAAAACGAAACAAAGGAAAAAGGGCTAGCCTAGAGTCCAACCGGACTCGGCTAAGAGGCAAGGCGAGGCGGCGGCCTGCGCCTGGCGCACGCACACAGGGAGGCTGGGGCGGTGGCCGGCTGGCTGGGCCTTTGGCCCGGCTGGCCTGGCGGGAGGCTCCCTTTTTTTTAAATCGTTACGCGCACAGAAAAACAAAAGAAAAGAAAACTAAATGGGCTCCAAAATTCCTAAGGTAAATTTTCCCCGACTCCTAAAAATGAGCCGAACAAAATGAACTTTACTCCGGACCTAGAATGCAATTTTCGAAAACATGCATTTTTCCCTATCCAAATAAAATGTAAATAAAACTCCGGCAAAACAAAATTTGATCTATTTATTAAATCTTCATTTTTCCTCAATTTTGGGAAAGTCATATTATTCCCTCTCTCATATTTTTGATAGTGGAAAAATATTGAAGATGAAATAAATAAATCAAATGATCCTCTTTTCAAATTTGAGAAAACTCAAATATGAAAATAACGAAATCTCCAACTCTCCCCGAGGGTCCTTGAGTTGCGTGAAATTTCTAGGATCGACCAAAATGTAAGAAAAATATGTTATGCATGATGATCTAGTGTATAACATTCCAAATTGAAAATTTGGGATGTTACAAACCTACCCCCCTTAAGATGAATCTCGCCCTCGAGATTCAGGTTGGCTAGAAAATAGGTGAGGGTGGTCCTTGAGCAAATCTTCTTCTCTTTCCCAGGTGGCCGAGACTCATCTCCTTGAGCAAACCTACCCCCCTTAAGATGATCTAGTGTATAACATTCCAAATTGAAAATTTGGGATGTTACAATGTAGACATGACCGAGACTCATCTCCGGTCAATAACCAATAGCGGAACCTAGATGCTCATATTGGTTCCTACATATTCTATGAAGATCTTTATCGGTCAAACCGCACAACAACATACGGTGTTCCCTTTGTCATAGGTATGTTACTTGCCCGAGATTCGATCATCGGTATCTCAATACCTAGTTCAATATCGTTATCGGCAAGTCTCTTTACTCATTCTGTAATGCATTATCCCGCAACTAACTCATTAGTCACATTGCTTGCATGGCTTGTAGTGATGTGCATTACCGAGAGGGCCCAGAGATACCTCTCTGATACTCGGAGTGAAAAATCCTAATCCCGATCTATGCCAACTCAGCAAACACCATCGGAGACACCTGTAGAGCATCTTTATAGTCACCCAGTTACGTTGTGATGTTTGATAGCACACTAAGTGTTCCTCCGGTATTCGGGAGTTGCATGATCTCATAGTCATATGAACATGTATAAGTTATGGAGAAAGCAATAGCAACAAACTAAACGATCATTGTGCTAAGCTAACGAATGGGTCAAGTCAATCACATCATTCTCTAATGATGTGATCCTGTTAATCAAATGACAACTCATGTCTATGGTCAGGAAACATAACCATCATTGATTCAACGAGCTAGTCAAGTAGAGGAATAATAGTGACACTTTGTTTGTCTATGTATTCAGACATGTACTAAGTTTCTGGTTAATACAATTCTAGCATGAATAATAAAAAATTATCATGATATAAGGAAATATAAATAACAACTTTATTATTGCCTCTAGGGCATATTTCCTTCAGTCTCCCACTTGCACTAGAGTCAATAATCTAGATTACATTGTAATGATTCTAACACCCATGGAGTCTTGGTGCTGATCATGTTTTGCTCGTGAGAGAGGCTTAGTCAACGGGTCTGCAACATTCAGATCCGTATGTATCTTGCAAATCTCTATGTCTCCCTCCTTGACTTGATCGCGGATGGAATTGAAGCGTCTCTTGATGTGCTTGGTTCTTTTGTCAAATCCGAATTCCTTTGCCAAGGCAATTGCACCAGTATTGTCACAATAGATTTTCATTGGACCCGATGCACTAGGTATTACACCTAGATCGGATATGAACTCCTTCATCCAGACTCCTTCATTTGTTGCTTCCAAAGTAGCTATGTACTCTGCTTCACGCGTAGATCCCGCCACGACGCTTAGCTTGGAACTGCACCAACTAACAGCTCCACCATTTAATAAAAATACATATCCGGTTTGTGACTTAGAGTCATCCGGATCAGTGTCAAAGCTTGCATCGACGTAACCATTTACGACGAGCTCTTTGTCACCTCCATAAACCAGAAACATATCCTTAGTCCTTTTCAGGTATTTCAGGATGTACTTGACCGATGTCCAGTGATCCACTCCTAGATTACTTTGGTACCTCCCTGCTAAACTAATAGCAAGGCACACATCAGGTCTGGTACACAACATTGCATACATGATAGCCTATGGTTGAAGCATAGTGAATGACTTCCATTTTCTCTCTATCTTCTGCAGTGGTCGGGCATTGAGTCTGACTCAACTTCACACCTTGTAACACAGGCAAGAACCCTTTCTTTGCTTGATCCATTTTGAACTTCTTCAAAACTTTATCAAGGTATGTGCTTTGTGAAAGTCCAATTAAGCGTCTTGATCTATCTCTATAGATCTTGATGCCCAATATATAAGCAGCTTCACCAAGGTCTTTCATTGAAAAATTCTTATTCAAGTATCCTTTTATGCTATTTAGAAATTCAGTATCATTTCCGATCAACAATATGTCATCTACATATAATATTAGAAATGCTACAGAGCTCCCACTCACTTTCTTGTAAATACAGGCTTCTCCAAAAGTCTGTATAAAACCATATGCTTTGATCACACTATCAAAGTGTATATTCCAACTCCGAGAGGCTTGCACCAGTCCATAAATGGCTCACTGGGGCTTGCAGACTTTGTTAGCACCTTTTGGATCGACAAAACCTTCTTGTTGCATCATATACAACTCTTCTTTAAGATATCCATTAAGGAATGCAATTTTGACATCCATTTGCCAAATTTCATAATCATAAAATGCGGAAATTGCTAACATGATTCGGACGGACTTAAGCATCGCTACGGGTGAGAAGGTCTCATCGTAGTCAACTCCTGGAACTTGTCGAAAGCCTTTTGCAACAAGTCGAGCTTTGTAGACAGTAACATTACCGTCAGTGTTACTCTTCTTCTTGAAGATCCATTTGTTCTCTATGGCCTACCGATCATTGGGCAAGTCAACCAAAGTCCACACTTTGTTCTCATACATGGATCCCATCTCAGATTTCATGGCCTCAAACCATTTTGCAAAATCTGGGATCATCATCACTTCCTCATAGTTCGTAGGTTCATCATGGTCAAGTAACATGACCTCCAGAACAGGATTACCGTACCACTCTGGTGTGGATCTTACTCTGGTTGACCTACGAGGTTCGGTAGTAACTTGATCAGAAGCTTCATGATCATCATCATTAGCTTCCTCACTTACTGGTGTAGGAATCTCTGGAACTGATTTAAGTGACGAACTACTTTCCAATAAGGGAGAAGGTAAAATTACCTCATCAAGTTCTACTTTCCTCCCACTCACTTCTTTCGAGAGAAACTCCTGCTCTAGAAAGGATCCATTCTTAGCAACGAATATCTTGCCTTCGGATCTGTGATAGAAGGTGTACCCAACAGTCTCCTTTGGGTATCCTATGAAGACTACATTTCTTTGATTTGGGTTCGAGCTTACCAGGTTGAAGCTTTTTCACATAAGAATCGCAGCCCCAAACTTTAAGAAACGACAACTTGGGTTTCTTGCCAAACCACAGTTCATAAGGTGTTGTCTCAACGGATTTTGATGGTGCCTATTTAATGTGAATGCAGCCGTCCCTAAAGAATATCCCCAAAACGATAGCGGTAAATCAGTGACAGACATCATAGATCGCACCATATGTAATAAAGTGCGGTTATGACGTTCAGACACACCATTACGTTGTGGTGTTCCAGGTGGTGTGAGTTGCCAAACTATTCCGCATTGTTTCAAATGAAGACCAAACTCATAACTCAAATATATACCTCCACGATCAGACCGTAGGAACTTAATTTTCTTGTTACATTGATTTTCCACTTCACTCTGAAATTCTTTGAACTTTTCAAATGTTTCAGACTTATGTTTCATCAAGTAGATATACCCATATCTGCTCAAATCATATATGAAGGTAAGAAAATAATGATATCTGCCGCGAGCCTCAATGTTCATTGGACCACATACATTAGTATGTATGATTTCCAATAACTATGTTGCTCGCTCCATTGTTCCGGAGAACAGAGTTTTAGTCATGTTGCCCATGAGGCATGGTTCGCAATTACCAAGTGATTCATAATCAAGTGATTCCAGAAGTCCATAAGAATGGAGTTCCTCATGCACTTTACACCAATATGACCCAAACGGCAGTGCCACAAATAAGTTGCGCTATCATTATCAACTCTGCATCTTTTGGCTTCAATACTATGAACATGTGTATCACTACTATCAAGATTTAGTAAAAATAGACCACTCATCAAGGGTGCATGACCATAAAAGATATTACTCATATAAATAGAACAACCATTATTCTCTGATTTAAATGAACAACCGTCTCACATCAAACAAGATCTATATATAATGTTCATGCTCAACGCTGGCACCAAATAACAATTATTTAGGTCTAAAACTAATCCCGAAGGTAGATGTAGAGGTAGTGTGCCGACGACGATCACATCGACTTTGGAACCATTTCCCACATGCATCGTCACCTCGTCCTTAGCCAATCTTCGCTTAATCCGTAGCCCCTGATTCGAGTTGCAAATATTAGCAACAGAACCAGCATCAAATACACAGGCGCTACTGTGAGCATTAGTAAGTTACACGTCGATAACATGTATATCAAATATACCTTTCACTTTGCCATCCTTCTTCTCCGCCAAATACTTGGGGCAGTTCCACTTCTAGTGACCAGTCCCTTTGCAGTAGAAGCACTCAGTTTCAGGCTTAGGTCTAGACTTGGGTTTCTTCACTTGAGCAGCAACTGGCTTGTTGTTCTTCTTGAAGTTCCCATTCTTCCCTTTACCATTTTTCTTGAAACTAGTGGTCTTGTTGACCATCAACACCTAATGCTCCTTCTTGATTTCTACCTCCGCAACCTTTAGCATTGCGAAGAGCTCGGGAATAGTCTTATCCATCCCTTTCATATTATAGTTCATCACGAAGCTCTTGTAGCTTGGTGGCAGTGATTGAAGAACTCTGTCAATGACACTACCATCAGGAAGATTAACTCCCAGCCGAGTCAAGTGGTTGTGGTACCCAGACATTCTGAGTATATGTTCACTGACAGAACTATTCTCCTCCATTTTGCAGCTGTAGAACTTATTGGAGACTTCATATCTCTCAACTCGGGCATTTGCTTGAAATATTAACTTCAACTCCTGGAACATCTCATATGCTCCATGACGTTCAAAACGTCGTTGAAGTCCCGATTCTAAGCCGTAAAGCATGGCACACTGAACTATCGAGTAGTCATCAGCTTTTCTCTGCCAGGTGTTCACAACATCTGGCATTGCTCCTGCAGCAGGTTTGTCACCTAGCGGTGCTTCCGGGATGTAATTCTTCTATGCAGCAATGAGGATAATCCTCAAGTTATGGACCCAGTCCATGTAGTTGCTACCATCATCTTTCAACTTAGCTTTCTCTAGGAACGCATTAAAATTCAACAGAACAACAACATGGGCCATCTATCTACAACAACATAGACATCCAAAATACTATCAGATACTAAGTTCATGATAAATTAAAGTTCAATTAATCAAATTACTTAAGAACTTCCACTTAGATAGACATCTCTCTAATCATCTAAGTGATCACGTGATCCATATCAACTAAACCATGTCCGATCATCACGTGAGATGGAGTAGTTTTCAATGGTGAACATCACTATGTTGATCATATCTACTATATGATTCATGCTCGACCTTTCGGTCTCAGTGTTTCGAGGCCATATCTGCATATGCTAGGCTCGTCAAGTTTAACCCGAGTATCTGCGTGTGTAAAACTAGCTTCCACCCGTTGTATGTGAACGTAGAGCTTATCACACCCGATCATCACGTGGTCTCTCGGCATGACGAACTGTAGCAACGGTGCATACTCAGGGAGAACACTTGTACCTTGAAATTTAGTGAGAGATCATCTTATAATGCTACCGCTGAACTAAGCAAAATAAGATGCATAAAGGATAAACATCACATGCAATCAATATAAGTGACATGATATGGCCATCATCATCTTGTGCCTTTGATCTCCATCTCCAAAGCATCGTCATGATCACCATCGTCATCGGCTTGAAACCTTGATCTCCATCGAAGCATCGTTGTCGTCTTGCCAACTATTGTTTCTACGACTATCGCTACCGCTTAGTGATAAAGTAGAGCAATTACATGGCGATTTGCATTTCATACAATAAAGCGACAACCATATGAATCCCCCTCTCCGGAGCCCCGAACGGACTCTAGATCAGCCCTCCCGAGAGGTTTTAGGGCTTGGCGGCGGCTCCGCATCGTAAAACGCGACGATTTCTTCTCTCCTATTTTTTTCTCCCCGAAAGCAGTTATATAGAGTTGGAGTTGGAGTCGGGAGTTCTCCAGGGGGGGCACGAGATAGGGGGCGCACCCTAGTGGGGGCGCGCCCCCCACCCTCGTGGCAAGGGTGTGGGCCCCCTGGTCTTCATCTTTGGCGAGGATTTTTTATTATTTATTGTAAGATATTCCGTGGAGTTTCAGGTCATTCCGAGAACTTTTGTTTTCTGCACATAAAACCATCATGGCAATTCTGCTGAAAACAACGTCAGTCCGGGTTAGTTCCATTCAAATCATACAAGTTAGAGTCCAAAACAAGGGCAAAAGTGTTTGGAAAAGTAGATACGATGGAGACGTATCAACTCCCCCAAGCTTAAACTCTTGCTTGTCCTCAAGCAATTCAGTTGAAAAACTGAAAGAAATAAAGAAAAACTTATACAAACTCTGTTTGCTCTTGTTGTTATAAATATGTCAAGCTAGCATTCAAGTTTTCAGCAAAGATTATAACTAACCATATTTGCAATAATTCTCAGGTCTCATGATTACCCATATCAATAGCATAATCAACTAGCAAGCCATAATAATAAATCTCGGATGACAACACTTTCTCAAAACAATCATAATATGATATAACAAGATGGTGTCTCGCTAGCCCTTTTTGAGACCGCAAAACATAAATGCAGAGCACCTTTAAAGATCAAGGACTGACTAGACATTGTAATTCATGGTAAAAGAGATCCAACCATAGTCACACCCAATGTAAACTAACAATAATGAATGCAAATGACAGCGGTGCTCTCCAACTGGTGCTTTTTAATAAGAGGGTGATGACTCAACATAAAAGTAAATAGATAGGCCCTTCGCAGAGGGAAGCAGGGATTTGTAGAGGTGCCATTTTGAAATAGAGGTGAATAATATATTGAGCGGTATACTTTCATTGTCAGCATAACAATCAAGAGATGGCGATGTCTTCCATGCTACACACATTATAGGCGGTTCCCAAACAGAATGGTAAAGTTTATACTCCCCCTCCACCAACAAACATCAATCCATGGCTTGCTCGAAACAACGAGTGCCTCCAACATACATCAGGTCCCAGGGGGAGTTTTGTTTTGCAATTATTTTTGATTTAGTTTGCATAAATCATGGGACTGGGCATCCCGGTGACCAGCCATTTTCTCGTGAGTGAGGAGCGGAGTCCACTCCTCTTGAGAATAACCCGCCTAACATGGAAGATACAGGCAGCCCTAGTTGATACATGAGCTATTCAAGCATACAAAACAGGATGATTATTTGAAGGTTTAGAGTTTGGCACATACAAATTTACTTGGAACGGCAGGTAGATACCGCATATAGGAAGGTATAGTGGACTCATCTGGAATAACTTTGGGGTTTAAGGGGTTGGATGCACAAGCAGTATTCCCGCTTAGTACAGGTAAAGGCTAGCAAAAGACTGGGAAGCGACCAACTAGAGAGCGACAACAGCCATGTACATGCATTAAAATTAATAAACATTGGATGCAAGCATGAGTAGGATATAATCCACCATGAACATAAATATCGTGAAGGCTATGTTGATTTGTTTCAACTACATGCGTGAACATGTGCCAAGTCAAGTCACTTAAATCATACAGAGGAGGATACCACCCTATCATACCACATCATAACCATTTTAATAGCATGTTGGCACGCAAGGTAAACCATTATAACTCATAGCTAATCAAGCATGGCACAAGCAACTATGATCTCTAATTGTCATTGCAAACATGTTTATTCATAACAAGCTGAATCAAGAACGATGAACTCATCATATTTACAAAAACAAAAGAGGTCGAGTTCGTACCAGCTTTTCTCATCTCAGTCAGTCCATCATATATCATCATAATTGCATTTCACTTGCACGAGCGAATGATGTGAATAATAATAAGAGTGCACGTGCATTGGACTAAGCTGGAATCTGCGAGCATTCAATAAACAGGAGAAGACAACGCAATATGGGCTCTTGGTTAAATAAACAATAAAGCATATAAGAGCCACTTCAAAAAATTAATCATGGTCTTCTCCTACTGACCCCCAAAGAAAAGAAATAAAACTATTTACACGAGAAAGCTCCCAACAAGCAAAAGAAGAACAGGCAATATTTTTGGGTTTTCTTTTTAATTACTACTACAAGCATGGAAAGTAAATTAATTAAAAGCTACAACTATTTTTTTTGGTTTTTTCTTAAGGTTTATTAAACACACAAGAAGAAAGCATAAAAGGAAATAAACTAGCATGGATGATATAATGAAAAAGTATGAGCACCAACATCTAGCAATGAGTGTGTGTGAACATAAATGTAACGTCGGTGAGAAATACGTACTCCCCCAAGCTTAGGCTTTTGGCCTAAGTTGGTCTATGCCCACGGCTGGCCTGGCTGATATCCATAATAATAGTTGTTGGGGTCGTACTGTGATGCAGCGGCTATCGCCTCCTGAGCTGCAGTGTGGCGACGAGCGGCCTCCGCTCTTGTCTCGTACTCATCTGCCTCCTCTCTGGTAATAGTATATCCTCCTCTTGCCTGATAATCAAAGAAAGCAGGAGCAGGGAGAGTAATATGGATAGCACGGCGTCTATCAAAGATTAGTCGGTACTGGAGAGGCGATTCGTTCCTCTCGACAAAATGGTGAGAAACCATAGAATCAAAATCTAAATAAGCAGGAGGCAACTCCATGTCTCCTTAACGAACATCTATCTCAACAAATTTAGCTAAGCGGGTTGCATAAATTCCTCCAAGAAATCTCCATTATATCTATTATGATGCAACCTACGAGCTACAATGGCTCCCATATGATAAGATTGGTCTCCTGACACAGCACCCCTAAGAATGCTAAGGTCAGGGACACACATGTGACATGCTTCATCCTTAGAATTTATGCACCTACATATGAAGAGAGCAAAATAATGTATAGCAGGAAAGTGAATGCTCCCTATGGTAGCTTGCGTATATCTCTGGATTCCCCTACAGTTATACTAGCAAGAAAGTTTCTAAATTCAGATTTAGGGGGATCCCTAACACTACCCCATTGTGGAAGTTTGCAAGCAAAAGTGAAATCCTCTAAGTCCATGGTATAAGATTTGTCATAAAGATCAAACATGACTGAAGGAGAATTACGCGAAGATGAATACTCAAACCTCCTCACAAAAGAGCTTGTGAGATCATGATACTGGGGGCATTTGTCTGCCTCAAAGTTCTCAAGACTGGCATTACGCACATATGCGTTAAATTCTTCTTTAATTCCTGCTCGATCCATAAAAATTTCAGAAGGCCACTCACAAGGACGCACTGGAGCATCTCTTGGTGGCTCTTTGTCAGCATCACGCATTGCAAGCCTGGGTCCTTTCTTCCTTGAAGAACCACCTTGGGACATTTTCCTAAGCATATTTCTTCCTCTGAAAAATTCTGAAAATTTTTAGTAACTTCAAACTAAAAGTAAACCAAACTCAATAATATTGATAGCAACCACTCCTACAAGTGCCTAGGGCCTATATCATGCATCAAAACTACTTTTGACCATATAAATTTGACATGCAAGCTCAAGAACAGGGTCACCTAATGTCGGTGTACTAGAATAGGGGTACCCTAGTACCCCGAACTTGTGCACGGGCAGTTGCAGCACCCTGCGGCAAGGCTTGCCGGGAGAACGCCAAGATCCTCTATGGTTCCCTTGGAGCCATTCAAGAACAAAGTATTTAAGCTCAGGAGACAAGGCCCCGGCAAGAGGAGCTTGCCGGGAAGGCCAACCAAGGCACTCCAAGGAACTTGCCGCGACGCGCCATGTGCTCCGGCAAGGCAACAAGGCCCCGGCAAGAGGAGCTTGCCGGGAAGACCAACCAAGGTATCTCGAGGCCCGGTGAGCGACAAGCTTCCGGACCCGACAAGATAACAGCAGCGGCAAGGCGCTTGCCGCGGCAGGCGGCCACTCTGTGCCCACGCTCCAGCGCATCCACCAACGTGTCGCTCTGGGGACCTCTCCAGGCACGCGTGGCGGGAGGCTGTGCAGCCAGCGGTGCGCAGTGGCATGCGAAGCTGTCAAGATCGCCATCGTGGTGAACGGTGGCGCCCCTAACGGTCCTTTTCTGCACTGTTTGGGCGACTCAGACGGCCATTTAATGCCCTTGTCCCCTGCCGTCAAGGTTAGGTAGGGTGCACTGTACAAGTAACTGTACCAACCACCTCACTTTTTACATTTGTACCCTTCTCTGCGTTACCACCTGTCGGTGACCCCTTTAGCGTATAAAAGGAGGCCCATGTGCAACGTAGAGGGGGTTCGACACGTTCGCCAGGTTCGCTAGGTTCGACTAGTTCGGAACCCAGAAAAACACTACGCTCTCTCTCTGGAGCAAGAACACCAGATAATCAAACAACCAGCAGTAGGAGTGTTATCTCTCTGGAGAGCTCCGAAGCTGGGTAAACTGCTCGTGTGCTTCGCCTCGATCTGCTCTTCGTGTGATCTCCGCCCCCCGCCGAACCGAAAGGGGCTCGGTCCGCCGGCCCCATAGGTGTTCGTGGATCAGTTTCCCCGACATCTTTGGCGCGCCAGGTAGGGGGCGTCGAGGTTGTGTGAACCTGATCCGGCGTTCACACAAGCTAGATCTTCATTCCCTTCATCAACATGCCACCGAAGAAGAAGACTTCGGCGGCAGCCGCTCCGTCCACGTCACTTCCGCCACCGTTGGAGCAAACGGGTGGCGGAATGGACGCCGGCGGAAGAATGGACGTCGACGAGGAAGCTTATGATGCTGCCAGGTCCAAGGACAAGGCTGCACAAACCTCGGCGACTGTACATGTTCCGCGCCACTCTTAGGAGGCGCAAGACCAACAGCGTCATGACACTCGCAGTGCCATACGCATGATAGGCCAAGACCAAGCTGGTGGATCTCGGGGCGCTCAAGACCAGCATGCACGCTAGCGTGTTGGCACGAGCGGGGCACGGTCGCCTGGACAGGATACTGCTCCTTCTAACATATTTAGAAGTCCGAGCACGTCCCGCTCCTCGCGCCGTCCGCCACTGCCACCCACCACTCCAGCAGAAGCTTTGGCGCGAGCTCAACTGCTCCTAGATTACCCTCCGACGTCGGACAAGATCGACGAATGGAGGGCCACCATTCAGAGTCTCATCGGCTACGCCAACGGCGACACTCCATGGCGGCCGAGTGCGTCGCCGCCGCGGCAGGGTTGCCGGGCGCGAGCCGGTGGCGACAAAACGGGTGGAGGTGCAACTACCATGCAATCACCACCCCGAAGGCCAAGATCGCCGACTCACCAGATCCACCTCGACAGCGACTCCACCGCATCGTCGGATCCACGAGCTCGTCGCGATCAGCACCAAGTTCTTCATGATCGACAACAAGAAGACGCTCGAACCCGCATCAAGCGCCGAAGAGAAGCGCGACGTCAATCCGACAAGCGCGCTGGGCCCTCTGTTGACATGCATGCGCCAGGGGAACCAGGCGATTTGCCGTACGCGGTAGGTTGCCCTGCGTTCACTCGTGAGCTGCGGCAAGTCCAGTGGCCCAGCACGAAGAACTTCAAGCCAGACATACCGGAGAAGTACGACGGCAAGACGCATCCGTCGGAGTTCCTCGGCATCTACACCATTGCGGTGCAGGCTGCCGGGGGACGGGATGACAAGATCCTTGCCAACTACTTCCCGCTGGTGCTCAACCCAACGTCAGATCCTGGCTCATGCACTTGCCGGACAACTCCATATCCTCTTGGGCTGATCTGTGCCATCAGTTTGTTGGCGCCTTCACAGGCGGACACAAGCCTCATGGCCAGGAGAGTGATCTTCATCTGCTCGCCCAGAAGGAAGGAGAGCCCCTACACAAGTACATTCAGAGATTCAGCAGTGTGCATCACAACATCCCAGACGTCCACCCTGCCGCGGTGATCAGCGTGTTCCATCAGAACGTGCGAAACCGCAGGATGCGGGAGGAAATGGCTATGTGCAAGATCAGGGACGTCAGTGAGTTATATGCACTGGCCGACAAGTGTGCACGTGCTGAGGAAGGGAGGAGACTCCCCGGAGAGAATGTAGGAGCAGGAGGATCTGACAGTGAAGATGCTGCCCCGGCAAGGAAAAACCGGCGGCGGAACAACAGGAAGAGGAAAGGCAAAGAGGTGCTAGTTGTTGAGCAGTCCGGCAACGGTGGTGGCGCCAAGAAAGCCAAAGCTGGTGACTCCGGCAAGGAGGTTGCCGCGGAGGTGGCGGTCGCCGACAAGCAGGACGGCACCAACAAGCAGTATTGCAAGATCCACCGCACCAAGGGCCATGATCTCCAGAGCTGCAAGAAAGTCGAGCAGCTTGTTGAGCAACAGAAAGCTGAATACGAGCGGCGCTACAAGGAGAAGGCCCAGGAAGGTGCTGGGGGATCCGGCAAGAAACGTCCCGGCCGAGGAGGACGCCGCGGCAAGGCCAAGCAGCGGCAAGGAGACAGACCTCCTCACGGTCGCGACAAGGATGAAGATGACGACAACGATGAAGACATGGATGATGAGGAGACTGATGAGCAGGAGTTCCAGAAAGCCATAGAGGTCCTGTGCGTTGACGGTGGTGCTTCTCTGCATACCTCGCACCGTCAGCTCAAGCAGTGGGTGCGGGAAGTTAATGCAGCAGAACCACTCGTCGAGTCACGCAAGCCTCCGAAATGGTCCAGCACGCCTATCATCTTTGATATTGAGGACCACCCTGATCGCATAACTGCGGTCGGGTGCTTGCCGATGTTGGTTTCACCAACAATCCACAACCTCAAGGTCACTAAGATGCTAGTTGACGGCGGGGCCGGCTTGAACCTGATCTCCTCCGCGGTGCTCCAGAAACTCCAGATCCCTGACAGCGAGCTCGAAGAGACCGGTACATTTCAAGGAATCAACCCGGGAAGGAGCAAGCCGAAGGGAAAGATCACGTTGCCGGTAACATTTGGCAGCAAGCTGAACTTCAGGACTGAGAGGGTCACGTTTGATGTTGCTGACTTTCCATTACCTTACAATGGAATCCTTGGCCGTCCGACACTCGCCAAGTTCATGGCAGCCTCTCACTATGCGTACAACGTACTGAAAATGCCAGGCCCGATAAGTGTCATCTCTGTCCCTGGCGACAAGAAGGATGCTCTTATCTGTGCCGACAAGATCTACCGAGAAGCAGCAGCCGCAGCAGAATGCAGAACACTTGCCGCTGAAGCTCCCGGGGGGAAGAAGAAGACCAAGTCCGGCAAGAGCTCTGATGCCCACTCCGGCAAGCGCACCTCTTCGGAGTGCTGCGCTACCGTCGAGGATGCACCATCGAGCTCCACCGGCAAGTGTAAGAAAGCAATGGCAGCTCCACCTGAGACCAAGAAGGTGTCCGCAAAGGAGGATGGCACTGGTGGTACCTTCACCATCAGCGCCACTCTTGACCCCAAATAGGAAAGCGCGCTCGTTGCTTTCCTGCAGGCGAATGTCGACGTGTTTGCGTGGCAACCGTCTGACATCCCCGGTGTTCCCAGGAAAGTAATTGAGCACCAAGAATTCAGGCAGTGGCCCGTCAAGCAGAAAGTCAGGAAACAGGCAGTGGAGCGCCAAGAATTCATCGCAGAAGAAATCAAGAAGTTGGAAGCAGCAGGCCTTGTCAGAGGAGTGCTCCATCCCACGTGGTTGGCCAATCCTGTTGTCGTGCGCAAGGCTAACGGGAAATGGAGGCTTTGTATTGACTTCACTGATGTTAATAAAGCTTGTCCCAAAGACCCATTTCCCTTGCCGCGCATTGACCAGATTGTTGACTCCACAGCCGGATGTGATTTGCTTTCATTTCTTGATGCATACTCAGGATACCATCAGATCTTCATGGTAGAAGAGGATGAAGAGAAAACCGCATTCATCACCCCGTGTGGCACGTACTGCTTCATACGGATGCCTTTCGGTTTAAAGAATGCTGGTTCAACATTCGAAGGGTGGTCCACCACGCTTTTGAGCCGCAGATGCACAGAAATGTGGAAGCCTACATGGATGACATAGTGGTCAAGAGCAAGAACAGGGCGACCCTGATTCAAGATTTAGACGAGACATTTGCAAATCTGCGCAAGATCAACCTCAAGCTTAACCCTGAGAAGTGTGTGTTTGGAGTCCCTTCCGGCAAGCTTCTCGGGTTCTTCGTGTCTCAGCGGGGAATTGAAGCCAATCCCGACAAGATCAAGGCCATTGAGCAGATCGAAGCACCAAAGCGCTTCAAGGATGTACGAAGGCTTGCCGGTTGCATGGCTGCTCTCAGCAGGTTTATCTCTAGATCTGCTGAGCGCGCCCTGCCATTTTTCAAAATTTTGAAAAATGCAGGTCCAATAAAATGGACTCCGAACGCGAAGGCTGCGCTGCAGGACTTGAAGAGATACCTATCCTCCACTCCAACACTTGTCGCACCTAAGCCGCAAGAGAAGTTGCTGCTGTATATAGCGGCAACCAATCAAGTGGTTAGTGATGCGTTAGTGGCGGAGAGGGAGGCAGATGATGAGCCAGCAACCACGGCAGATGCATCCAGCGACAAGCAGGGGGCTTCGCCGACAAGTTCTGGTCCTGACAGAGATGGATCTGCGCAGGAGCATGATAAGATGCAAAAGAAAATGGTGCAGCGTCCAGTTTACTTTGTCAGTTCCCTTCTACAGGGGGCTAGATCAAGGTACTATGGTGTGCAGAAGTTGCTTTTCGGCTTCCTCATGGCCTCGAGAAAGCTGCGCCATTACTTCCAAGCACATGAGATCACAGCTGTCACTCGCTTTCCGCTGAAGAGGATACTACAAAATCCAGAAGCGACAGGCAGGATTGTCGAGTGGGCGCTGGAACTGTCAAGCTTTGGCATCAAGTTTGAGAGCACTTCAACTATCCAAAGCAGAGCATTGGCAGAGTTCATAGCAGAATGGACGCCAACACCAGATGAAGAAATTCCAGAGACGAGCATCCCCGTCAAAGAGGCAAGCAAAGAGTGGCTGATGTACTTTGATGGTGCCTTCTCGCTGCAAGGCGCCGGTGCGGGCATGCTGCTTGTCGCGCCCACCGGAGAGCACCTCAAGTACGTAGTCCAGATGCACTTTCCCAAGGAGGAAGCAACCAACAATACTGCGGAGTATGAAGGAGTGCTTGCCGGTCTCAGAATCGCAGCAGACCTTGGGATCAAGAAGCTCATTGTCAGGGGTGATTCACAGCTTGTCTTCCGCCAAGTGAACAAGAACTACCAGAGTCCATTGATGGAAGCATATGTTGATGAAGTGAGGAAGCTAGAAGAGCACTTTGACGGCCTACAGATGGAGCATATCCCAAGAGCTCAGAATGACATTGCTGATGGCCTGTCAAAGTGCGCCGCACTAAAGTTACCTGTGGAACCAGGGATCTTTGTGCTCAAGTTGACTCAACCATCCGTAACACCATCAACTGGACAAAGCAAGAAGAGGAAGTTGGTTTCTGGTGACTACTTTCCGGCAGAGCTCCCCGAAGCCGCCGCCAAGAAAGTCCCCAAGATCAACACCAAGGATGCTGAGGGGCAGTCTGCTCCGGCAAGCCTTATGGTTTGTTCCGTTGAAGCAGACGCTCACGACAAGTTTTGCTCCGGCAAGCTTTCCGGGGAACATCAAGCTCCGGTAGGGCCGCAAGTCCTTGCCGTAGAAGCGGATGTTCCCGCAGCAGCAGATGTGCCTTTAGTCCTTGTTGTCGAGCCACAAGCTCCAGCATGGGCATAGCAGATTGTCCATTTCCTTCAGACAGGAGAACTTCCCGAAGAGCAAGAAGAAGCAGAAAAAGTAGCCCGACAGTCAAGTATGTACCAATTTGTCGATAGCATACTGTACAGAAGAAGACTCAACGGTGTGAAATTGAAGTGTATTTGCCGGGAAGATGGACAAAAGCTGTTGGCAGAGATACATGGAGGCATATGTGGCCACCACATTGGCGCAAGAGCACTTGCCGGCAAAGCTTTCCAGCAAGGTTTCTTTTGGCCGACAGCCCTCCAGGATGCAACTGCACAAGTAACCAAGTGTGAAGCGTGCCAGTTCCACTCCAAACAGATACACCAGCCAGCTCAAGCTCTCCAGACGATCCCTTTATCCTGGCCATTTTCGGTCTGGGGGCTCGATATCCTCGGCCCTTTCCCCGAGCTGTCGGGGGCTTTGAGTACTTGTACGTTGCAATCGACAAGTTCACAAAGTGGCCGGAAGTGCAGCCAGTGAGGAAGGTGACAGCACAGTCAGCAGTCAAGTTCTTCAGGTCAATTGTTTGCCATTTCGGGATCCCTAACAGGATCATCACCGACAACGGCACGCAATTCACGAGCCGCACCTTCATGCAGTACGTCCAAGACCTTGGCGCCAAGGTCTGCTTTGCTTCTGTTGCTCATCCGAGAAGCAACGGTCAAGCAGAGAGGGCAAATGCTGAAGTGTTGCGCGGGCTCAAGACCAGAACTTTTGACAGGCTACGCAAGTGCGGAAGAAACTGGATCGAGGAGCTGCCGGTGGTTCTTTGGTCGATCAGAACGACGCCAAATCGAGCCACTGGCCAGACGCTTTTCGCTCTAGTCTATGGAGCAGAGGCAGTTCTCCCCAGGGAACTCGTATACGGATCGCCTCGAGTGCTCGCTTATGATGAGCTTGAGCAAGAACAACTGCGACAAGACGACGCGCTGCTCCTTGAGGAAGATCGTCTTCAGGCTGCTGTACGAGCTGCTCGATACCAGCAAGCTTTGCGCCGCTACCATAGCCGCAAAGTTAAGGCCAGAAGCTTCGAGGAAGGCAACCTTGTTCTTCGGCGCGTTCAGTCCGCCAAGAGTTCCAACAAGTTGACGCCGAAGTGGGAAGGCCCTTATCGGGTGAAATGAGTTACAAGGCCCGGCGCTGTCCGCCTTGAGACCGAAGATGGCATTCCGGTGAGCAACTCCTGGAACATAGAACATCTTCGTAAGTTTTTCCCGTAGGGCGCGGTTGCCGGAACCCGTTCCGGCAACCACCTTTTGTACAAGTCTTGCCGCTGTTGCATGTAATCCTTTGTACAAAGCCGGGCGCAGATCCCGTGCATAAGTAAAACCCCATGTGCTCCGCACAACTTGTCCATTTCATGCATTAGTTTCTTTCTTGCATGCGTTATCTAACACTTTGTGCAGCACCTACATCCGGTAAGCAATAACGAGCCGAAGGGCTCCATATCATTATTTTCTCTTCTTTCTTCTTTTCAACAAAGGAAAAGAAGGTTCCCTCGCACACAAGTTTGCCGGGGGAAGGAGAAGATTGTGGTATGGACCAGGCGTCGTTCAAGCAAAGTTTTGCCTTGCCGGGAAGCAAACGACAGAAAAGCTAAGTTGCCAAAGTTTGAGCAATCAGTTTTTAAATTTTTGAGTTATCTTCCTCGAACGACCCTGCTTTGTATGGAAAACCTGTGCGCGGAGGAACCAACTCGTGGCTAGTTGCGCCCTTACTTTGTTACGAGTCCGCTCAACAACTTAAGTGTGCTGCATCTAGTCGCGACAAGGTTTCTTGTCGGAAGCAGCGCCACCAGCAGGCTGCTGAAGTTCCGCACTCAGCGCTCGCGACTCGGGTTCCTGCGCCGACAAGTTCCCTAGAAGCGTAGGGTAAAAACATACTATCAGGACCCCGACTCGATGCCACATAGATCTAGCATGTAACACCTCATATCACTTTGCGGCCTCACGCACGGTATTCCCACGGGTGTCGTCTTACCTTTGCCCGGGACCGTTTGCGCCTTTTGGCACACGTATATGATAGTGTCGCTAGCATCCATATGATAAGGAGCCCGGGCTGACATGACTAGTCGTAAACCCAAAGTGGCACAGACTTACAGGGACAGGCATCCATGACCCAGCATCGAACGTGTCGGTCATCAGCAAGTGGGTCCGGGCTGTAGCACTGGGCTAGCAGGACTCCGGTAAACCGGGCTGTAGCGGGCTAACAGGACTCCGGTACTCAATGCGTGACATTTCCCCGAAGGGACAGACACAGGAACGAGGAAGGACACATGCCGGCCAGCCTAAGTGTTCCAAAGCAGTAGCAAGCTACCATGGCTTAGTGGAAACACTAGGAGACATTTCCCGGTAAGAGAGGCTACTAAGGATAAACAACTAGATAGTCAGATCCCACACATACCAAGCATTACAATAACATACACACAATATGCTCGATATGTGCAAATACAACATGGCATCACAACATGACTCTACAACTCAAGTATTTAATCAATAGGCTCCGAGGAGCGAGATATTACAAACAGGAGTCTCATGACCCAACATTCAGAGCATACAAATCAAAACACAAGCGGAAGCTCAACATGTCTGGGTACAGACATCTATAAATGAAAAAGGTTGAGAAGCCTGACTATCTACCAGATCCTGCCGAGGCACAAGATCGTAGCTGAGGTAACAAGCTAAACGTCGAAGTCCACGCGGTACTACTAGCGAGACCGAAGTCTCTCTGCAAAACATAAAATAGGCAAACATGAGTACAAATGTACCCAGCAAGACTTACATCAGAACTAACTACATATGCATCATTATCAACAAAGGGATGGTGGGGTTTAACTGCAGCAAGCCAGCTTTGACTCGATGGCTATCCTGAACTATGACTGCAATGTAACTCTTTTGAGGTGGCGCACACGAGTCCACATATTCACCATATCAATACACCACTATGGAACCGCTCCCGTCTCCCTACGAGAATGCCATCCATAGCACTCACGCTTATCTTGCGTATTTTAGAGTATCCACTTTCACTTGTCTATGAACTGATATAAGCAACCCAGAAGTCCTTTTCCGCAGACACGGCTATTCGAATAGATGATGTTAACCCTGCAGGGGTGTACTTCTTCACACACGCTCTCACCACTTATCGCTGTTTACACGACATGTACTCGGCAACCTTCAAGCGGAAGCCCAACGTGGGTGTCGGCCACGGCCTGCCTAAACACTCAAGTCTCTAGTCCAGGTTTATTGCCTATTCGGGTTCCATCCATGAGGAGATCCCGCCGGAGTTTCGCTCACAGCCCCAAACGATGTGAACAGGGTTCCCGAGACACCAAACGGGCGCCCGGTACACCGTGCCACGTGCCTACCGCATCACAGCCCACCCCTACGGTCAGCGCTGCGCATGGCCTCCAGCATACTACAAACACCAGAAACTACTTGCAACTCCTGGACAGAGGACAAGGGTGATCAAGAAGCCGAGAGGGTCCATTGGTTTCGGGCCCAATGCGTGGTAGTAGCAGAATCATGGATCACAAACACAGAACTCAATTCCTGAGGACGGCTGCAGAGACAACCCACCATGTACTCCTACATGGCCTCTCACCGCTACCTTTACCAAATCGTATTCACACACCTAGCTCACACGCAGTAGGACATGTTCACACACCTCTGATTCATCCCCGATGAATCAGACCTGACACAACTCTAAGCAGTAGCAGGCATGACAAACAAGCATGAATGAGTAGGCACAACAGGGCTCAAACAACTCCTACTCATGCTAGTGGGTTTCATCTATTTACTGTGGCAATGACAGGTCATGCAAAGGATAAAGGGGTTCAGCTACCGCAGCAAGTAACAGATGAATCATTGTTGTCCTAATGCAGTAAAAGAGAGCAGGAGCGAGAGAGTAGGATTGTATCGGAATGAACAAGGGGGTTTTGCTTGCCTGGCACTTCTGAAGATAACATTGAGTCTTCATCAGTGTCAACGATCACATCATCGGTACAGCGTCTACCGAGGGGGGAACAACACCGGCAAACACAGAAGAAACACGATCAATGCAATGCACAATAAGATGCATGCTATGACATGGCAATATGAATGTGTTTTGGGCTAATGCACCTAGCTATGATTTAAATGAAGTTGGTTTGAATACATGATTCAAATTCCAACTCCATATATGATTATTTAAATGCCCTTTATTTGTTTGGTCCAAAACAGAGGACAAACATTGTTCAAACATGCATGAAAATAGTACAGATGGATTCCTTGAATTTTTCTGATAATTTTTCATATATAAATTATTTAATTTGGAGTTACGGTTGAATTTCTATAATTTTTAGAAGTTTATACAATTTCTGGATTTTCCTGAATAATAATAAATCCAGAAAATGATTTAACTGCGTCAACCTGACGCCAGCATGACGTCAGCGAGTCAACGGCCAGGTCCAGGTCAAACCTGACGTGCGGGGTCCATACGTCAGTGACACAGGAACTAATCCCGCGTTGACTCGGGCTTTGACCCGCTACGGGGCCCGCTGTCAGTGTCTGTTAGTGTGCTAATTAGGGGGGGGATTAGCCGCTAATGGCAACGCCACGTCAGCAAGTGATGCCGGCGACCACGGCGACGGCGAGACCTCGCCGGAGTTGCTCGGGACGGCGCTACAGGGCACCGTTTTGCTCGGGGTTTGCGGCTACAGCGAGCTGGAAGACTCGCGCATCCAGTGGTGGTGGCGGCAGCAGCTGCGGTGGTCGGGATCGACGGCGGCGACCAAATCGGCGGCGGCTGGAGTTTGGGTGCGGTCGGGTTCGGCGCTGCTGCTCACAAACGAGGGAGCTGAGGTGCTGGAGGGGCTCTACGGGTCGCGGCAAGCACAACGGGTGCACGCCCGTGACCAAATGGTCACCGGGGTTTCGCCGGAGTCGAGCTCGCGCGGCGGTGGTTTTCGGCCTTGATGGAATCGGTGGCCAGAGCGAGCAAAAGAGAACGGGGGTAGGGGTGAATGATGGCGGGGCTTACAGGGGGTCGATTGGAGGTCCAGCGGCTCGGGGGAGACATCGGAGGTGGCGAGCGGGCGCCGGCGATCTCGGGCGGCCGGAGATGGGGGAGACGGCGTGGGTGGCGATGCAGGGCTCCCGCAGTTGAACGGGCTGGTGTAGACGATGCAGGAGACGATGGCGGTTCTTCTGGGCTTATCGACAGGGCGAGGGGTGGTCGGTGGCCACGGTGGTTGCGAGCGACGTCGGCGGCGGCTCTCGGTCATGGGAGGGGGAACCAGAGGAGCGAGGGGGAGGGAGGTCCAGAGAGCGAGGGAGAAGTGAGAGGGGGTCGGGGAGGCACGTGGCGTCACCGGGCGTCGAGGTGGAGGCTTCGGGCGCGCTGGCGTCGACACGCCTCTGCCTACTGGCAGAGGTGGAAGAAGACCAAGGCGCCCCTGGTGGGCTGGGCTGATTCTGCTGGGCCACCAGGTGAGTGGGCCTCAGGTAAGCGTCAGGTAAGTCCTTCTCTCTCTCTCTCTTTTATTTGTTTTAGTTTTCTATTTTTATTACTCTGTTTTGAATTAGTAAAAATACTAACTCATTTTATAAAATCCTGACAAAAATTGTGGGCACTATTTGGATTATTTCCAATAGCCCCCAAGTACTTTCAGGATTATTTGGACATTTTAAAAAAATATTATAAAATTTAAATGTCCAAATTCAAATACTTATGAATTGATTCAGTGACCAAATGTGACATGAAAAATGTGCAGCACCTCTGGTTCTGGTTTAAAGCATTTTTCCAGAAATGATGAACATTTTCTAAAGCCATTTGAATTCACTGAAAAATATTTTTGGTTGAACCTATTTGAATTCCTTTAATGCTAGGGTTTAGGCAATCCCCATTTCAAGTTTCATAAAATTTAAACATGATGCATGGATGCAATGCCACTAGTTACAAGCAAGCTCTAGGGCTGTGACAACTCACCCCCACTAAACAAGAATCTCGCCCCGAGATTCAAGACGTGAGGTAAGAGGAAAAGGGGAGTCACAAAACTATCACAATCTTCATGATCCAATTGCCCTTCTCGGAGATGGTGATCCATTCGATCATCTTGGTCTTGACGTCTTTTCTTTCGTGATCTTCACTCGACACAACAACAGAAGGAAGGGGGAAACCCTACAGGATTTACTCATCTTTGAAGATCGAGCAACTCAAGATCAGTTCATGGAGAGACGTAAGAACAACTCTTGAGTTGAGACACCAAACACACATTAGGAATGATGGTAAAGAAATGGATGACGAAGGTTCAATTGGTAGGCAACCATTCCACGCTTAGGTAAAATGGTGGATGGTTTCGACACCTTAGGAAAGGTGATGCAAAGAGCTATTCCCCTAAGTGGCAAAAATAATTACTTTTGATTCAGAGATCATTGAAACTCTTCATACCATCCTAAGGCAATTCACAACGATCATTTGGCGGGGTGCAAAGGAATGGTACACCCGGACTAGAATGGATGATGTGGACTACCTTGTTGAAGACAATGCAATGGATGATTTTGCTTACCACCGGAAATGGAAGAGACCCATAGTAGAATGGCACATTGGCGGTGCAAGCTGGGAACAAAATGCAAATGACGGGAATGATTCTAGTAGCTGGGGAGAGGCTCAACAATAGAGAGTTATTCCACTATTGGAATGGTTATAGCGTAACCGAGGAAATCTGGGGCAATCCCAGTTAGTGTCGCTGATAACACCTAGAGCTTATACGTGCTCTCAAGAACTTGAGCATTTCCATAATCATCAAGGTTTTATCAACATCCGTGTCAAGGGTCCGGCAACACAACTTGCTACCATGATGAATGATGATGGATGATGCAGATGCAAAGGAAGATAACACTTTCTCAGATTTCACCCTTGGCGGGGCCAAGGAAATAAAATCTGGATGATCGACCGAGAGACATTTAGCACTCCGCTTCTAATGTTCTCCTTGATGTACTAGCGTATCCCATTCCTTGAAATGGTCTGGTATCTAGAACATCAAGTAAAGGTCGGACTTCGGGAGCAATAGAATCCATAAGGAACAACTAGGGAGTAAATCCTACGAAATCCCTATGGGGAGGTGGCCAACTTCTTCAATCAAGATACTACAATAATAGGTCTTCCGGTTGGGTGTGTTGGCCACGACATCCACCTTACCGGTTATCGAGGGACCAATATTATAGTTCTTGGGAAAAGTTCCAACCATCATATCTGCCTGAGATTCAGATCTGGTTGGTGTCAGGATATTCCAGACTCATCGAGTCTAGGAAGAAAAATGAAAGTTTGCAACACAAATCGACGAGATGACGTTGCGAGATTCTCGGGGAATGAACTACGATAGTAAGCTCCAAAACAAGAGCTGGTTCTGCTACAAACATGCGAACACGATGTCCTAGACAAGCATGACCACGTGGTAGTCTTACAATAAAACACTACCGAGTTCTGGTTGGGAACCATCACCGTGGATAACGAAGTCCTTGCATAAGTCATATGATTAGCTCTTATGAGGGAACTTCTTCTCCTTGAACAAATCAATCAGTGGCTTGGTGTGCTCGGAACACATATGGAATGAAGGTTGCAAGTCTCCAGACCACAGAATACTTCGCACGTGTGCATGACTGACTTGCGATGATTCCAGAGGGAGCAAAACTAACTTTCTCAAATTCACGGTGGCAACTTACATCAAATGCACATGAATTAAAGGAAGTCACTACCTTCATCCAAACATATGCTTCATAAACGAAACACGAAGAAATGCTTACACAAGTTTCCAACACTAGGTTGATGTTCAACATGACTCATGGGGGAGACAAAATGCTGCTGATGGGCTCAACAACAACTCATCGGAATTTCCATATCACTGGACTTCCACCATCATGTGAACACGGTAATATTATTGGTCATACCAAAGGATGTAATGGTATATGCTCAAGGGATCAACCACGAGTAAGACAACATTACGAGCATCGTTGGTACTGATTTGATTTGACGATAGCCCACACTCAAATCAAGGATTGATAAGACAATAGTTCCAGCAACTGATCACAGGGACCAATCGATGAAGATATCATCTTTCTTCAACACACACTACACAAGAATATCCCTTTGGAACGAACTAAGTTAGGCAAGCTTTTATCTTCCAATTCTCCAAGTTGTTGTCTAGCTTAACCATCTAGCTCCGGGATATCCGACACAGATTCTTGGAGAAAGGGTGGTTCACAAGAAACCAACTTGATCACGAGATCAACATAGCGGTCAGGCGACAACCTGGTGATACTTCCGAGAAGAAATTCAGAATATCATGAACCACCGGTATGTTACTAAGCTCGAGAACAATCTTGCTTTTCAGGGCAAGACGATATGATCAAAAGAGCGAGGGATTGTCAAAATCCTAACTCATTGATCAAAGAGTGCACCAGGAAATAAGGACTAGGTAGCACAATCAGTCTTAGAAGGATGATTCAAAAACCAACACGCTAAGAATGAAATTATTGTCCTTTAACTATCAAGCAACGAGGTTGCTAGGAGTATTGATTTCACACATCACGATTCACTTGTCGGCAACCCGGTTGCGACAACACGGAACCGAGGAATGAATAATGATGGCGAGAAGTATCACTGCACCAAGAATTCATAAGATGATGTGTAATTCCTATGACTTTCTTGACATAAAGAGGGTAATACTTCAAGGTAAAACAGAAAAAAAGCTGGATTGGCATTTTGATCTGTGGAATACAACTACTTTGACCCAATCCTGGAAATGGATAAGGTACTGGAGTTTGTTTCTCCTAGTCATTCTGGAATAGAATGGCTTGACGGACCACAAGAATAATAAGCATTGATAACACGAATGCACAATTACTCCTGACTATCAATTGATAGACGAGGGCCAGAAAACAACTAAAGAGGGACAACTCAAAGGAACATACGATTTTCTGAGTTGTGGACGCATGGTTTAGCATGTCGAACGAAGTTCAACATATTTCTTCCGGATAACCCATGCAGAAAGGTAGAACTGGCAGAGCCACAATATATAATGGAGAACTCATCAAGAGCACTCTGGTTGTGATCGTTCAGTTCAACGAGGAACTTCTGCCATAAGTAGTTCATGGTATTTGGAAGAAGAAGATACCACGGACTTCAAGGACTATCGCAAAGGTTACTAATAACCTAAGGGAGCTAGCAATTACTATCAACATGAAGTAAGTAGGGTGAATCTCGGGTTCAAAACCCAAGGAATAGAATACCTACTCCTAAGTAGCACCACGAGATGCTTTCAAGAATGATGGCCAGAATCTTCACACTGGGAACACAAAACGTTGCTAGATTACTAGGTGACTCCCTAAAACACCTAGGGTCATAATAATTATTCCAACATATATGTCGAGGCAATAAAGTACCTCAACTCACTAATTTGTGTGATTAATCTGACCAAAAGGACATCGGGAATGGGAAGAACGGATTTGCAAATGCATCAGATTGTTTAGAAACCTGGGATGACTCGGACGGCATAACGGCTGTAAATGCTCAGAAAAGATTTGAGACATTCAGAATAATGGTGGCATAACCACTCGGAAGCACAATATCAAGGTTTCGAGATCAACAGTTAACGTACAGAAGATAGTAGGAACTGAACTGAAGCTTAAATCCAACAATCTTATAAGTCTACGGATTAGTAACATGTGATCCTGACAGAAAGAGGAGAAAGCCTAGTTCTTAACCCCGTAGGAAAGATAAGATGACTCAGATCAGAAGGCATAAGGTATAAGGAGTAAAAAGAGCCTTACGTTCCATCCCACAATCAATTCCCTTACATAACTAAAGAATTTCTAGACTCAACTTCGACCAGATTAGCTTGGTAATCCTACAGGTAGTCAAGCTCTGATACCAACGCTGTCAGGACCCCGACTCGATGCCACATAGATCTAGCATGTAACACCTCATATCACTTTGCGGCCTCACGCACGGTATTCCCACGGGTGTCGTCTTACCTTTGCCCGGGATCGTTTGCGCCTTTTGGCACACGTATATGATAGTGTCGCTAGCATCCATATGATAAGGAGCCCGGGCTGACATGACTAGTCGTAAACCCAAAGTGGCACAGACTTACAGGGACAGGCATCCATGACCCAGCATCGAACGTGTCGGTCATCAGCAAGTGGGTCCGGGCTGTAGCACTGGGCTAGCAGGACTCTGGTAAACCGGGATGTAGCGGGCTAACAGGACTCCGGTACTCAATGCGTGACATTTCCCCGAAGGGACAGACACAGGAACGAGGAAGGACACATGCCGGCCAGCCTAAGTGTTCCAGAGCAGTAGCAAGCTACCATGGCTCAGTGGAAACACTAGGAGACATTTCCCGGTAAGAGAGGCTACTAAGGATAAACAACTAGATAGTCAGATCCCACACATACCAAGCATTACAATAACATACACACAATATGCTCGATATGTGCAAATACAACATGGCATCACAACATGACTCTACAACTCAAGTATTTAATCAATAGGCTCCGAGGAGCGAGATATTACAAACAGGAGTCTCATGACCCAACATTCAGAGCATACAAATCAAAACACAAGCGGAAGCTCAACATGTCTGGGTACAGACATCTATAAATGAAAAAGGTTGAGAAGCCTGACTATCTACCGGATCCTGCCGAGGCACAAGATCGTAGCTAAGGTAACAAGCTAAACGTCGAAGTCCACACGGTACTACTAGCGAGACCAAAGTCTCTCTGCAAAACATAAAATAGGCAAACGTGAGTACAAATGTACCCAGCAAGACTTACATCAGAACTAACTACATATGCATCATTATCAACAAAGGGATGGTGGGGTTTAACTGCAGCAAACCAGCTTTGACTCGGTGGCTATCCTGAACTACGACTGCAATGTAACTCTTTTGAGGTGGCGCACACGAGTCCACATATTCACCATATCAATACACCACTATGGAACCGCTCCCGTCTCCCTACGAGAATGCCATCCATAGCACTCACGCTTATCTTGCGTATTTTAGAGTATCCACTTTCACTTGTCTATGAACTGATATAAGCAACCCAGAAGTCCTTTTCCACGGACACGGCTATTCGAATAGATGATGTTAACCCTGCAGGGGTGTACTTCTTCACACACGCTCTCACCACTTACCGCCGTTTACACGACATGTAGTCGGCAACCTTCAAGCGGAAGCCCAACGTGGGTGTCGGCCACGGCCTGCCTAAACACTCAAGTCTCTAGTCCAGGTTTATCGCCTATTCGGGTTCCATCCATGAGGAGATCCGGCCGGAGTTTCGCTCACAGCCCCAAACGATGTGAACAGGGTTCCCGAGACACCAAACGGGCGCCCGGTACACCGTGCCACGTGCCTACCGCATCACAGCCCACCCCTACGGTCAGCGCTGCGCACGGCCTCCAGCATACTACAAACACCAGAAACTACTTGCAACTCCTGGACAGAGGACAAGGGTGATCAAGAAGCCGAGAGGGTCCATTGGTTTCGGGCCCAATGCATGGTAGTAGCAGAATCATGGATCACAAACACAGAACTCAGTTCCTGAGGACGGCTGCAATGAGACAACCCACCATGTACTCCTACATGGCCTCTCACCACTACCTTTACCAAATCGTATTCACACACCTAGCTCACACGCAGTAGGACATGTTCACACACCTCTGATTCATCCCCGATGAATCAGACCTGACTCAACTCTAAGCAGTAGCAGGCATGACAAACAAGCATGAATGAGTAGGCACAACAGGGCTCAAACAACTCCTACTCATGCTAGTGGGTTTCATCTATTTACTATGGCAATGACAGGTCATGCAAAGGATAAAGGGGTTCAGCTACCGCAGCAAGTAACAGATGAATCGTTGTTGTCCTAATGCAGTAAAAGAGAGCAGGAGCGAGAGAGTAGGATTGTATCGGAATGAACAAGGGGGTTTTGCTTGCCTGGCACTTCTGAAGATAACATTGAGTCTTCATCAGTGTCAACGATCACATCATCGGTACAGCGTCTACCGAGGGGGGAACAACACCGGCAAACACAGAAGAAACACGATCAATGCAATGCACAATAAGATGCATGCTATGACATGGCAATATGAATGTGTTTTGGGCTAATGCACCTAGCTATGATTTAAATGAAGTTGGTTTGAATACATGATTCAAATTCCAACTCCATATATGATTATTTAAATGCCATTTATTTGTTTGGTCCAAAACAGAGGACAAACATTGTTCAAACATGCATGAAAATAGTACAGATGGATTCCTTGAATTGTTCTGATAATTTTTCATATATAAATTATTTAATTTGGAGTTACGGTTGAATTTCTATAATTTTTAGAAGTTTATACAATTTCTAGAATTTCCTGAATAATAATAAATCCAGAAAATGATTTAACTGCGTCAGCCTGACGCCAGCATGACGTCAGCGAGTCAACGGCCAGGTCCAGGTCAAACCTGACGTGCGGGGTCCATATGTCAGTGACACAGGAACTAATCCCACGTTGACTCGTACTTTGACCCGCTACGGGGCCCGCTGTCAGTGTCTGTTAGTGTGCTAACTGGGGGGGGGATTAGCCTCTAATGGCAACGCCACGTCAGCAAGTGACGCCGGCGACCACGGCGACGGCGAGACCTCGCCGTAGTTGCTCGGGACGGTGCTACAGGGCACCGTTTTGCTCGGGGTTTGCGGCTACAGCGAGCTGGAAGACTCGCGCATCCAGTGGTGGTGGCGGCAGCAGCTGCAGTGGTCGGGATCGACGGCGGCGACCAAATCGGCGGCGGCCGGAGTTCGGGTGCGGTCGGGTTCGGCGCTGCTGCTCACAAACGAGGGAGCTGAGGCGCTGGAGGGGCTCTACGGGTCGCGGCAAGCACAACGGGTGCACGCCCGTGACCAAATGGTCACCGGGGTTTCGCCGGAGTCGAGCTCGCGCGGCGGTGGTTTTCGGCCTTGATGGAATCGGCGGCCAGAGCGAGCAAAAGAGAACGGGGGTAGGGGTGAACGATGGCGGGGCTTACAGGGGGTCGATTGGAGGTCCAGCGGCTCGGGGGAGACATCTGAGGTGGCGAGCGGGCGCCGGCGATCTCGGGCGGCCGAAGATGGGGGAGACGGCGTGGGCGGCGATGCAGGGCTCCCGCAGTCGAACGGGCTAGTGTAGACGATGCAGGAGACGATGGCGGTTCTTCTGGGCTTATCGACAGGGCGAGGGGTGGCCGGTGGCCACGGTGGTTGCGAGCGACGTCGGCGGCGGCTCTCGGTCATGGGGGGGGAAGCAGAGGAGCGAGGGGGAGGGAGGTCCAGAGAGCGAGGGAGAAGTGAGAGGGGGTCGGGGAGGCGCGTGGCGTCACCGGGCGTCGAGGAGGAGCCAGGCAGGCTGGGAGGGAGGAGGTGGAGGCTTGGGGCGCGCTGGCGTCGACACGCCTCTGCCTACTGGCAGAGGTGGAAGAAGACCAAGGCGCCCCTGGTGGGCTGGGCTGATTCTGCTGGGCCACCAGGTGAGTGGGCCTCAGGTAAGCGTCAGGTAAGTCCTTCTCTCTCTCTCTTTTATTTGTTTTAGTTTTCTATTTTTATTACTCTATTTTGAATTAGTAAAAATACTAACTCATTTTATAAAATCCCGACAAAAATTGTGGGCACTATTTGGATTATTTCCAATAGCCCCCAAGTACTTTTAGGATTATTTGGACATTTTAAAAAAATATTATAAAATTTAAATGTCCAAATTCAAATACTTATGAATTGATTCAGTGACCAAATGTGACATGAAAAATGTGCAGCACCTCTGGTTCTGGTTTAAAGCATTTTTCCAGAAATGATGAACATTTTCTAAAGCCATTTGAATTCACTGAAAAATATTTTTGGTTGAACCTATTTGAATTCCTTTAATGCTAGGGTTTAGGCAATCCCCATTTCAAGTTTCATAAAATTTAAACATGATGCATGGATGCAATGCCACTAGTTACAAGCAAGCTCTAGGGCTGTGACACATACAAAGGAAGGAATCTAGTAGAGGAAATAACATAGCAATTCATAATAGAAATAAAGTTATATTACAAGATAACTTGTTGCAGCTCTAACAGACTGTTTTCATAACATAATTAGCAGCGACAATAGAAAAGAAGAAATGGGCGGCCTAGTCTACGCGATCGCCCTCAACCCTCTTGATCTCGCTCACCTTGTCCATAATGGGTGCGACAAGGGCCTTGAGTGCGTCCCGATCGGCGTCTGGCGGCAAGGACTTGAGGACGTTGGTGAAGCTGAGGCCTGGATTGCGGAAGGCCACCTTCATCAGCACCTTCTGAAGAACCCCGGCGCAGATTTTGCGCGACTCGTCGGCCAGCTGCTTTGGGATCCTCTCCCAGAGCCGCTGGAGTGCCGTCGCCACGCCCTTGAAGAATAGGCTGAGCTTGGCGCTGGGTTGGAGATTCTCGTCGGAGGGATACCCAAAGTCCTCCATCCCCAGCTGCGCCAGCTCCTCGTCGATGACTGCGGCAATATTCACCAGACCCTCGGTCCAGTGCTCCACAGTATCTCTGAATGAGTTCTGGGTAACTGCGATGCTCTCCAGCAGCGCCTTGTCAGCCTTGACCTTCTCCGACAAGGTATTATCCCACTCCTTGGCGGCGTCCAGCGTCTGCGTCAGCGTGGCCAGCTTCAACTCCAGGTCTGCATTGGAATCATTGGCGGCGCTGAGCTCCTTGCCCCTCTCAGCGAGAAGACCTTGCAGCTCACCGTGGGCGGCAGCATCCTTCTCACGCTCACGCTTGAGCGCGGCAAGCTCCTCGCCGCTCTTCCCGATGTTGGCCTCCAGCTGCGCCACTTTCTCCTCCAGCTCTTTCTTGGCGGCCTCTGCGATTGCGGCAGCGTCCTTTGCTTCCTTGAGCGCCCCGCCAAGTGCTTGCTCGCGCTCGACAAGCTCGTCCTCGTAGCTGTCGAGGTTGGCCTTCCGCTGCACCAATTTGCCTTCTCGCGCGGACTGCTTCTCGGCGGCCAGCCTTTGTTCCTCCACAGCTTCGGCCTTCTCTAGAAGGAAGGCTGTGCGCTCCTCGGCAAGTCGCTCCCGCTCCTGTGCCAGGGACCGGAGAGCTTCTTGATTGTGGCCCCGGAGCTCCTCCGCGTGCTTCTCCATATCAACTCCCGCCTTCGCGACAAGCGCTTCCCGGGAAGCCAGCTTGGCTTGCCGTGCGCGGTAGAGTGACAGCAGCTTCCGCAGCAGCTGCTCCTCCTCAGGCTCGCCACTGCTGCTACTGGGCGCGTCGACCAACGACAGTCCAGCGGAGGCGAGCACCTCCCCATCGAAAGTTTCCCCCTCGACCGGCGCCTTGGAGCTCGACGCCCAGGGTAGCTTGATGAAGATATCGTCGCCGGCCATCAAGTAGGCGCCGGGCTCCGCAGCAGCGGTAGAGGGATCGGCGGTCGGCGCAGCGCCTGGCGCTCCTGCGGCCTCAGGGTCGTCAGTGCGATCGCCCGACCCCTCGCCGGCTTCTGCGGCAGCGGCCTTGGCGGCCTCTTCGCCGGCGGTCTCATCAGCACCGACCCCTTCCTCGCCGGTGCCCTCTGTCTCCATTGGTTCAGTAGCAGATGGGTCTGAAGAACGAAGAAGGGAGAAAAATCAATCAAAAATCCAAGAGAAGAAAATCAGAAGAAGAAGAACCTAAGGGAAAGTTTTTGGACAAGTGAATTACCTGTGCCAAGATCTGCAGTTGCGGTCTCGGCCGCGGCAGGATCGACGGTGTTGCCCCTTGCCGGAGAGCGCTCCCTTACCGGGAACTCCTCACTTGGCGGCGTAGTCGAAGCAGATGGCACTTCGGGACCAGCTTCCGGGCGCTCCTGATATGGCTGCTCTGCTCCTACACAAATCAACAAGCAAGATATCAACAAAGGAAAAAGCACTCATGCGCGCCTGACAGCGGAAAGCTAACTATGAACTTACGCTGGGGGCTGTGCTGGGGGCTGCTTTGAGGAGTGGTTGCCGGGTCCGTCAAGGTGGTCTCGGACCCACCCCCTGCTGACATGGTGGGGTCATCTTCGATGACAATCACCGCGGCCTTGGCCCTCTTCGCCGCTCTCTGGGCCAGCGTCCTGAAAAGAAAGGAGTCCAGATTGAAGCAAGTCAGATACAAGATAAAAACAGGAAAATTGAAGAACTACAAGAGCACCAAAGAAACTTACTCTTCTTCCTCCTCGTCGGAGCTAAGTGCGGAAAGATCGAAGTCCGGCTCCCCTCCGGTGCGGCGAGGCGGAGGAGTAGGATCCCTTGCCCGCTTGGCGGGGGCGGTGGCGGTGGCCCGGGAAGATCCCGCTCCAGTTGCCGCTGCTGCGTGAGGCGCTCCCGCGACAATATTTCTTGCCGCGATAGAGCGAGTCGCACGGCTCGGCGGCTGTTGACCCGGCTGCTGCCCCGCTACGTCCACGGCCCTGCGAAGACGCCTTCTTGGCGGGGTCGGGGGCTCCGCCTGCGGCAAGCTTTCTGAAGGCTCGGGCTCTTCTTCGCCGGCCTCGCTCGGCTCAGCTTCATAACCGGCAGGCTCTTCCTCGCCAATGAACTCCGCGCGCTCGGCGAGGTTTGCCGCCTCTGCCGCCTCCGCCTCCTCCACAGTGAACCCGAACGCGCCCGCGGCAGCTGCGGCCGCAACCTCTTCCGCCCTAGTGGCGATGCGCTGCAGCTCCTCGTCGGTGGTGTCACGGGTGAGGCTCTTCTGCTCGTCGGCATGGACCGGAACTTCTTCCAAGTTGTCGAAGAACGCTTGCACGACGTCATCCGCAGGCTCTTGCCAAGTTGGAACGATTCCGTGTGAATCGCACAACGGCATCATGGCGCGGATCCGGTCAATTGAAGAATTATTGCACAATGGAACGACGCCCCTCGCCAACGTGAATGGGTGCTGGGGATCGCGTTTGAACAACTCCAGGAGCATTGCATCCAGCTCCATGATGGTGAAGTTGTAGTTGAGGCCCAGCCGTAGCCTCATGATGTCCGCCGAGTTCTTGAATTCCCAGGCGGGCCTCCCCCTCTCCTGCAGGGGGGCGATGCGGCGGCGGAGGAAATCTGCGCCTACAGCGCCTACAGTGAGCCCGGCAAGCCTGAGGCGAAGGATCCTAGTGATGGCGATCTTCAGCCTCTCGTCTTCCGGGGCCACGTTGCTCCAGTCATTGCCGCGCACTATTGGAGCTTGGCGCACGGCGGTGAAGGGCTGCGGATTCTCCTCGACGATCCAGCACCACTCCGCTCTCCACTCCTCCCACTTGCTGCGGAGCTCACCCTCCAAGTACGCCTCCTTCTTGCCGACTCTCGAGATCCAGGCGATCCCTCCGGCAAGCGGCTCTCCTCTCTCTACCCGAGGTATGAAGAAGTGGCGGAAAAGGGCAACATTGGGGTGGACTCCGACAAAGTTTTCACACAAATGTGCGAAAACTGCCATGGTCAGAACGGCGTTGGGGGTGAAATCAAGGAGGCGGAAGCCGTAGGTGTTCATGATATCGCAGAAGAACTCCGAGAAGGGCGGGCAGAGCCCGCAATAGAAGAACAGCGCGAAGAATGGGTACCCGTTTGGAGCCAGTTCCGAAGCAGCGGCCGGGAGTACCCTCGTGCGCGGATGCGCCCGCGTCTCCGTCGCCCAAAAGAGGTAGAAGTACTCCCTCAGCTCCTTCGCGTCGAGCTGGGGGGAGAAGATCGCCCGCTCCTTCCGCAGCGCCGCGAGCCGCTGCGCCTTGGCCGACTTCACGCCCTTTCCCTTGTCGGCTTTCGGAGCCATGGCGGAGGTGGTGGGGGAGGTCGACGGTGTTGGTGATGCTGGTGGCAATGGGGAGCGGAGCGCTGCTCTCTCGGCTTCGAAAAGAAGGGGGGAGCGGCGGAGGTTCGTGAAGATGGAGTAGTAGCAACCAGCGAGGGGGAACGAACTACCCCTGTTTCCTCTGCTTATAAAGAGGGACGGGGCGGACGTTTCGCCCTTCCGAATAAAGAACCACCCACGATCTCTCCCACGACGCCGCATTCAACGTGTGCCGTTAGGGGAGAGCGCGGTGGATACGGAGCGAGATTCGGCGTGGCCCAGTCCGCGTGTGCCCGTGCCCTGTCTTGGGCCTGGCCCAAGAGCGCTCGGCACCGTGTCTGGCCCAGGCCCGGGGGCTCCTGTCGGTGTACTAGAATAGGGGTACCCTAGTACCCCGAACTTGTGCACGGGCAGTTGCAGCACCCCGCGGCAAGGCTTGCCGGGAGAACGCCAAGATCCTCCGTGGTTCCCTTGGAGCCATTCAAGAACAAAGTATTTAAGCTCAGGAGACAAGGCCCCGGCAAGAGGAGCTTGCTGGGAAGGCCAACAAAGGCACTCCAAGGAACTTGCCGCGACGCGCCACGCGCTCCGGCAAGGCAACAAGGCCCCGGCAAGAGGAGCTTGCCGGGAAGACCAACCAAGGTATCTCGAGGCCCGGTGAGCGACAAGCTTCCGGACCCGACAAGATAACAGCAGCGGCAAGGCGCTTGCCGCGGCAGGCAGCCACTCTGTGCCCACGCTCCAGCGCATCCACCAACGTGTCGCTCTGGGGGCCTCTCCAGGCACGCGTGGTGGGAGGCTGTGCAGCCAGCGGTGCGCAGTGGCATGCGAAGCTGACAAGATCGCCATCGTGGCGAACGGTGGCGCCCCTAACGGTCCTTTTCTGCACTGTTTGGGCGACTCAGATGGGCATTTAATGCCCTTGTCCCCTGCCGTCAGGGTTAGGTAGGGTGCACTGTACAAGTAACTGTACCAACCACCTCACTTTTTACATTTGTACCCTTCTCTGCGTTACCACCTGTCGGTGACCCCTTAGCGTATAAAAGGAGGCCCATGCGCAACATAGAGGGGGTTCGACACGTTCGCCAGGTTCGCTAGGTTCGACTGGTTCGGAACCCAGAAAAACACTATGCTCTCTCTCTGGAGCAAGAACACCAGATAATCAAACAAGCAGCAGTAGGAGTGTTATCTCTCCGGAGAGCTTCGAAGCTGGGTAAACTGCTTGTGTGCTTCGCCTCGATCTGCTCTTCGTGTGATCTCCGCCCCCCACCGAACCGAAAGGGGCTCGGTCCGCCGGCCCCATAGGTGTTCGTGGATCAGTTTCCCCGACACCTAAGCAGCAAAAAATTTCAATGAATAAAGGACTAGAACAAAAACTAATTGGACCAATGGAGGAGTCACATACCAAGGAACAATCTCCCCAAGCAGTTTTGTGAGAGGTGCTTTGAGCAAGGAGATTGAAAATGGCAGCAAAGAGGGCTGGAACTTGCGCTTGAGTTGGTTTTTCTTGTTTGTGGGAGGAAGAAGAAGAGGATGGGTGCAGGAATAAGTGGAGGAGGGCCATCGTGGGCCCATGAGGCAGGGGGGCATGCCCTAGGGGGTGGGCGCACCCTCCACCCTCGTGGCAAGGTGGTTGGCCCCCCTGGTGTGCTCTTTGTTCCATAAATCCTCAAATATTCTATAAAAATAATATTTAATTTTCAGGGCATTTGGAGAACTTTTATTTTCGAGGTATTTTTATATTGCACGGATAATCAGATAACAGACAGAAAATTATTTATTTTTACTTTATTTAATATAAATAACAGAAAGTAAAAGTGGGATACAAAAGGTTGTGCTTCTAGCTTCATCCATCTCATGCTCGTCAAAAGGAATCCACTAACAAGGTTGATCAAGTCTTGTTAACAAACTCATTCCGATTAACATGAAACTGAAGAAATTTCGAATAACACTAGGTTACCTCAACGGGGATATGCACATCCCCAATAATAAGTATATCATATTTCTTCTTGACAGTAGGAATAGGAAATTCAAAACCTCCAAATATAATCGATGGAATTTTTCTGATAGAATTGATACTATGAACTTGAGGTTGTTTCCTCGGAAAGTGTACCGTATGCTCATTACCATTAACATGAAAAGTGACATTGCCTTTAGTGCAATCAATAACAGCCCCTGCGGTATTCAAAAAGGGTCTTCCAAGAATAATAGACATACTATCGTCCTCAGGAATATCAAGAATAACAAAGTCCATTAAAATAGTAACGTTTGCAACTACAACAGGCACATCCTCACAAATACCGACAGGTATAGCAGTTGATTTATCAGCCATTTGCAAAGATATTTCAGTAGGTGTCAACTTATTCAAATCAAGTCTATGACATAAAGAGAGAGAGGCATAACACTAACACCGGCTCCAAGATCACATAAAGCAGTTTTAACATAGTTTCTTTTAATAGAGCATGGTATAGTGGGTACTCCTGGATCTCCAAGTTTCTTTGGTATTCCACTCTCAAAAGTATAATTAGCAAGCATGGTGGAAATTTCAGCTTCCGGTATCTTTCTTTTATTAGTAACAATATCTTTCATATACTTAGCATAAGGATTCATTTTAAGCATATCAGTTAATCACATACGCAAAAAGATAGGTCTAATCATTTCAGCAAAGCGCTCAAAATCCTCATCATCCTTTTTCTTGGATGGTTTGGGAGGAAAACGCATGGGTTTCTGAACCCAAGGCTCTCTTTCCTTACCGTGTTTCCTAGCAACAAAGTCTTTCTTATCACAATGTTGATTCTTTGATTGTGGGTTATCAAGATCAATAGCAGGTTCAATTTCTATATCATTATCATTACTAGGTTGAGCATCATCATGAGCATTATCATTAACATTATCACTAGTTTCAGGTTCATTACCAGACTGTGTTTCAGCATTAGAAATAGAAATATCATTTGGATTCTCAGGTGTTTCAGTAATAGGTTCACTAGAAGCATGCAAAGTCCTATCATTTTTCTTTTTCTTCCTATTAGAAGGACTAGGCGCATCCACATTATTTCTCTAAGAGTCTTGCTCAATTCTCTTAGGATGGCCTTCAGGATACAGAGGTTCCTGAGTCATTCTACCAGTTCTAGTAGACACTCTAACAGCATTATCATTATTCTTACTATTCAATTCATTGAGAAAATCATTTTGAGCTTTAAGTACTTGTTCTACTTGAGTGGTAACCATAGAAGCATGTTTACTAATAAGTTTAAGTTCACCTTTAACATTAGCCATATAATCACCCAAGTGCTCAAGCATATTTGAATTGTATTTCAATTGTCTACCAAAATAAGCATTAAAATCTTCTTGCTTAGCCATAAATTTATCAAACTCATCTAAGCATGGGCTAGCAAACTTAGTAAATGGGATTTCAGCTTTATCATATCTATAGAGAGAATTTACCTTTACTACCTGTGCCGAGTTATCAAGACCATGAGTTTCTTCAATAGGTAATGGATGAAGATCATATGTTTCTTCAACAGGCGGTAAATTAAGACCATGTATTTCTTCAATAGGAGGTAAATTCTTAACATCTTCAGCTTTAACACCTTTTTCTTTCATAGATTTCTTTGCCTCTTGCATATCTTCAGGACTGAGAAAAAGAATACCTCTCTTCTTCGGAGTTGGTTTAGGAATAGGCTCAGGAACTGGCTCAGGAGGTGTCCAATTATTTTCATTTGTCAGCATATTATTCAATAGAATTTCAGCTTCATCCGGTGTTCTTTCCCTGTAAACAGAACCAGCACAACTATCCAGGTAATCTCTGGAGGCATCGGTTAGTCCATTATAAAAGATATCAAGTATTTCATTTTTCTTAAGAGGATGATCAGGCAAAGCATTAAGTAACTTGAGAAGCCTCCCCCAAGCTTGTGGGAGACTCTCTTCTTCAATTTGCACAAAATTATATATATCCCTCAAAGCAGCTTGTTTCTTATGAGCAGGGAAATATTTAGCAGAGAAGTAATAAATCATATCCTGTGGACTACGCACACAACCAGGAGCAAGAGAATTAAACCATATCTTGGCATCACCCTTTAATGAGAACGGAAATATTTTAAGGATGTAAAAGTGACGAGTTCTCTCATCATTAGTGAACAGGGTAGCTATATCATTTAATTTAGTAAGATGTGCCACAACAGTTTCAGATTCATAGCCATGAAAAGGATCAGATTCAACCAAAGTAATTATATCAGGATCAACAGAGAATTCATAATCCTTATCAGTAACACAGATAGGTGAAGTAGCAAAAGTAGGGTCAGGTTTCATTCTAGCATTTAAAGATTACTGCTTCCATTTAGCTAATAACCTCTTGAGTTCGTATCTATCTTTGCAAGCTAAAATAGATAAAGAAGCTTCCTTATCAAAAACATAACCCTTAAGAATAACAGGCAAGTCTTCATCATCACTTTCATTAGTATTATCAGATTCAATATTTTCATTCTCTCTAACCCAAGCAAGTTGTTCATCAAGAAATTCACCAAGTGGCACAGTAGTATCAAGCATAGAAGTAGTTTCATCATAAGTATCATGCATAGCAGAAGTGGCATCATCAATAACATGCGACATATCAGAACGAATAGCAGAAGCAGGTTTAGGTGTCGCAAGCTTACTCAAAAGAGAAGGTGAATCAAGTGCAGAGCTAGATGGCAGTTCCTTACCTCCCCTCGTAGTTGAGGGATAAATCTTGGTTTTTGGATCTCTCAAGTTCTTCATAATGATAAGCAGATATAAATCCCAAGTGACTCAAAGAATAGAGCTATGCTCCCCGGCAACAGCGACAGAAAATAGTATTGATAACCCACAAGTATAGGGGATTGCAATAGTTTTCGAGGGTAGAGTATTCAACCCAAATTTATTGATTCAACACAAGGTGTCGGGGAAACTGATCCACCAACACCTATGGGGACCGTGCCCCTTTCGGTTTGGAGGGGGGCGGAGGCCGCGCAAAGAGCGGATCGAGGCAGTACACGCGAGCAGTTTTACCCAGCTTCGGGCCGCACGGATGCGTAAAACCCTACTGCTGCTTGTTTGTGTGTATTGAATTCTTGCTCAGGAGCGATGGACGCTGCCAGACCGAGCGTGAGAGTGTTCCTGATGTTTCGAATGAGCCGAACCCCTTCTCTATTGCGCTTGGGCCTCCTTTTATACTTTCAAGGGGTCACCGACAGGTGGCAATGTAGACTAGAAGGGTAAAAATGGAAAAGGATGCGGTAGGTGCAGCTACCGCTACTATGGACACAGTGCACCCTACCTAACTCTGACGGCAGGGGACAAGGTCATTGAATGCCCGTCTGAGTTGCCTAAACAGTGCAAAAAGTGACCGTTAGGAGCGCCACCGTTTGCCACGATGGCCTTCTCTTCATCTCCGCTTGCCACCGCGTACCCCTGGCTGCACAGGCTCCCGCCACGCGCCCCTGAGGAAGCCTCATGGCGACACGCGGGTGGGTGCGCTGGAGCGTGGGTACAGAGTGGCAGCGGGCCCCCGGCGAGTACCTTGTCGGGGTCGTCGTCTTGTCGAGTCCAGAAGCTTGTCGCTCACCGGACCTTGCCGGGACGTGCGGTGCATCGCGGCAAGTTTCTTGAAGTGCCGTGGTTGGCCTTCCCGGCAAGCTCCTCTTGCCGGGGCCTTGTCTCTTCCCGGCAAGATCCTCTTGCCGGGGCCTTGTCTCTTCATCTTGAATGCTTTGTTCTTGAATGGCTCCAAAGGAACCCACGGAGGACTCTGGCGGTCGTCCGGCAAGCCTTGCCGCGCGGCGCTGCAACTGCCCGTGCACAAGTTCGGGATACTAGGGTACCCCTACTCTAGTACACCGACAGGAGCCCCCGGGCCTGGGCCATACACGATGCCGAGCGCTGTTGGGCCAGGCCCAAAACAGGGCACGGGCACGCGCAGGCCTGGGGTATGCCGAATCTAACTCCGTATCCACCGCACCCCCCGCAACGACACGCGTCAATCACGGCGTCGTGGGGGAGATCGTGGGTGGTTCTTTATTCGGAAAGAGCGCAACATCCGCCCCCTCCTCCTTATAAGCAGGGGAACAGGGGTATTTCCCCTATCTTCGTCATTCGCTGCTGCAATCTCAGAAACCTCCGCTGCCCTCCTCTGCTTCCAAAGTCGAAAGAGAGCAGCGCTCCGCTCCCGTCGCCGCCGCCACTACCAGCACCGTCGATCTCCCCCACCGCCTCCGCCATGGCTCCGAAGCCCGGAAAGGGGAAGGCCGCGAAAGCTGTGAAGTCGACCGAAGCGCAGCGGCTTGAGGCGCTGCGAAAAGAGCGGGCCACCTTCCTCCCCGAGCTGTCCGCAAAGGATCTGAGGGAGTGGTACTATCTCTTCTGGTCGACGGAGACGCGGGCGCATCCGCGCACGAAGGTACTCTCCGCCGTCGCCTCGCAAGCAGCTCCAGTTGGCGGATATCCTTTCTTCGCCGTGTTCTTCTACTGCGGGCTCTGCCCGCCATTCTCTGATTTCTTTTGCGACGTCATGAACACCTATGGACTCCACCTCCTTGACTTCACCCCCAACGCCGTTCTGACCATGGCAGTTTTCGCCCATCTATGCGAAAACTTTGTCGGAGTCCACCCCAACGTAGCTCTCTTCCGCCATTTCTTTATGCCTCGTGTCGAGAGAGGGGAACCTCTTGCCGGCGGGATCGCCTGGATCTCGCGGGCCGGCAAGAAGGAGACCTATCTGGAGGGGGAGCTCCGCAGCAAGTGGGACGAGTGGAGAGCAGATTGGTGCTGGGTTGTAGAAGAGAGCCCGCAGCCGTTCACCGCCCTGCGCCAAGCCCCAGCAGTGCGTGGCAATGACTGGAGCGCTCTGTCCGTGGACGACGACAAGCTGAAGATCGCCACCACTCGGATCTTGCGTCTCAGGCTTGCCGGGCTGACTGTAGGAGCTGTCGGCGCAGATTTCCTTCGCCGGCGCATCGCCCCTCTGCAGGCGAGGGGGAGACCCGCCTGGGAATTTGGAGGCCCGGCAGATATCATGAGGTTGCGCCCAGGCCTCAACTTCAATTTCACCGTCATAGAGTTGGACGGGATACTCAAGGAGATATTCAAGCACGACCCACAGCATCCCGAGTGGTTCAGGTTGCCGGCAGGCGTCGTTCCTCTGTGCAACAACTCCTCGCGCGACCGCATCTGCGCCATGATGCCGTTGTGTGATTCGCACGGGATCGCTCCAACTTGGCAAGAGCCTGCCGGAGACGTTGTGCAGCAGTTCTTCGACAGCCTAGTGGAAGTAGCGGTCAATGCTGACGACAAGAAGCTCCTCACCCGCGACACCACCGATCAAGAGATGGAACGCATCGCCACCAGGGCGGAAGAGGCGGCGGCAGCCGCAGCCGCGGGTGAATTTGGGTTCACGGTGGAGGAAGCGGACGCGGCATCGGCGATGAGTCTTGCTGAGCGGGAGTGGCCCGAAGACGAAGAAGAGCTTGCCGCGCCCGACGCCGAGTTGAGTGAGCCCGCCGAGGGTGCGAGCGGCCCGCCATCTCCGGGGAGCTTGCCGGGAACAGGGCCCGGAACGCAGCCCCCAGTGCAGCCAAGAAGGCGCCTCCGCAGGATCGGGGACGCAGCAGGGCGGCAAGCTGGTCAACAGCCGCAGCGCCGCGCGACGCGCTCCGCCGCGGCAAGTACGGTTGCCGCGGGTGCGCCTCCCGCCGCAGTGGCAACTGGGGCGGGGTCATCTCGGGCTGGCGCCGCAGTCCCCGCCAAGCGGCCAAGGGATCCCACCCCTCCACCTCGTCGCGCCGGAGGTGGGCCGAACTTCGACCTCTCCGCGCTCAGCTCCGACGAGGAAGAGGAAGAAGAGTAAGATTCCCTTGTTGTTCTTGTAGTTCTTCAACTTGCCATTCCTGTCTTGCATCTGATCTGACCCACCCTGGACTCTCCCTTTTCAGGACTCTGGCCCAGAGGGCGGCGAAGAGGGCCAAGGCTCAGGTGGTGATCATCGAGGACGAGCCCACTGCGACGACAGGAGGCGCGCCCGAGACCACCTTGCCGGATCCGGCCATCACTTCGCAGAGCAGCCCCCAGCGCAGCCCCCAGCGTAAGCATATGGTTTACTTTCTGCTTCTGGGTGCGCGTGGTTGCTCTTTTCCTTTGTTGACATCTGATCACTGGTTTGTTTGTGCAGGAGCAGAACAGCTTCATCAGGAGGGCGTGGTGATCACCTCCGACTCGTCGTCTGCTTCGACTACGCCGCCAAGGGCGGACTCCCCGGCAAGGGAGCGTTCTCCGGTAAGGGAGGAGCCTCCGGCAAGGGAGGAGTCTCCGGCAAGGGACAGCGCTAACGATCCGCCGGTGGTGGAGCTTATGACAGCGGATCCCAGCACAGGTAATCCTTCCTGCCCGAAACTTTCTTTGTATTCTTCTGCTGATTTTTCTTCTTGAGTGCTTGTTTGACTTCTCATTCTTCTCCGGTCGTCAGGTCCACCCTCCGCGGATCCGATGGAGACCGAGGCGGGCGGCGGAGAGGACGCGCGCGGCAACACTGATGATGCCGCGGCCGCCGAAGACGGAGCTGGTGCCGATGTGCCTGCCGGTGAAGAGGCCGCCAAGGCTGCCGCCGAGGAAGCTGGCGGGGGATCTGGCGATCGCACTGACGGCCCTGAGGCCGCAGGAGCGTCAGGCGCTGCACCGACCGCCGATCCCTCCGCCGCTGCCGCAGCGTCAGGCTCCGAGGAGCCCCAGCCCGGCGCCTATCTGAAGGCTGGCGAGGGCATCTTCATCAAGCTCCCTTGGGCGTCAAGCTCCAAGGCGCCGGTGGAAGGAGAAGTTTTGGATGGGGAGGTGCTCGCCTCCGCCGGGTTGTCGATCGTTGACGCGCCGGGAAGCAGCAGTGACGAGCCCGAGGAGGAGCGGCTGCTGCGGAGGCTGCTGGCGCTCTATCGCGCCCGTCAAGTCAAGTTGGAGTCCCGGGAAGCGCTCGTCGCGAAAGCGAGCGTGGATATAGAGAAGCGCGCGGAGGAGCTCCGGGGTTTTCGCCAGGAAGCTCTCCGGGCCTTGGCGGAGGAGCGGGAGCAGCTTGCTGAAGAGCGGAAGGCCTTCCTCCTCGAGAAGGCCGAAGCTGAAGAGCAGCAGCGGCTCACCGGCGAGAAGCTGTACGCGCGAGAAGGCGAGCTGGCTCAGCGGAAAGTGAACCTCGACAGCCACGAGGAGGAGCTTGCCGCGCGCGAACGGGCACTTGGCGGGTCGCTCCAAGAGGCAAAGGATGCGGCTGCGGCTGCCGAGACCGCCAAGAAGGAATTGGAAGTAAAGGTGGCGCAGCTGGAGGCTGATCTGAAGGTGGGTGGCGAAGAGCTTGCCGCGCTCAAGCTGGAGCGCGAGAAGGACGCCCTTGCCCACGGTGAGCTGCAGGGCCAACTCTCCGAGAAGGGCAAAGAGCTGCGCGCCGCCAAGAATTCCAATGCTGATCTGGAGCTGAAGCTGGCCACCCTGACGGAGACGTTGGACGGCGCCAAGAAACGGGAGGCGGACTTGAAGAAGGACATCAAGGCCAACGAGGCGCTGCTAGCGAGGGCCGCCGAAACCCAGAATCTTCTCAGAGATACTGTGGCGCTCTGGACGGAGGGCCTCGTGAACATTGCTGCAGTCATCGAAGAGGAGCTGGTGCAATTGGGGGTGGAAGGCTTCGGGTACTCCTCCGACGAGAACCTCCAACCCAGCGCCAAGCTCACTCTGTTCTTCAAAGGCGTGGCGGCGGCGCTCCAGCAACTCCGGGAACGGATCCCAAAGCAGTTGGCCGACGAGTCACGCTCGATTTGTGCCGGAGTTCTGGAGAAGGTGCTGGTGAAGGTGGCCTTCCGCAATCCGGGCCTCAACCTCACCAACGTCCTCAAGAGGCTGCCGGCGGACGCTGATCTTGACGCACTTAAGGCCCTCGTCGCACCCATTGTGGACAGGGTGAACGAGGTCAAAAGGGTTGACGGCGGTCGCGTAGATTAGGCCGTCCGTTTTCTTCTTTTCTTGTCGCTGCCAGTCATGTCATGGGAACACTTTATTAGAGGCGCGACAAGTTATTTTTGTAATATAACTCTATCTTAGGCAAAAAATTGCTGTGTTACTTCCTTTACTCGACTCTTGGCTTTGTATGGTTCTGCCCTACGCTTTCTAGGGAAACTTGCCGGTGCAGGCACCCTTGCCGCGAGCGCCGAGTGCGGAACTTCAGCAGCCTGCTGGCGGGGTCGCTACCGACAAGCAACCTTGTCGCAACTAGTTGCAGCTCACTTAAGTTGTTGAGCGGACTCGAAACAAAGTAAGGGCGCAGCTAGCTACGAGTTGGTTCCTCCGCGCACAGGTTTTCCATACAAAGCACGGTCGTTCAAGGAAAATAACTCAAAAACTTAAAAAACTGATTGCTCAAACTTTAGCAACTTAGCTTTTCTGTCGTCTGCTTCCCGGCAAGGAGAAACTTTCTTGAACGGCCTGGTCCACACCATTATCTTCTCCTCCCCCCCCGGTAAACCTTGTGGGCGAGGGAACCTTCCTTCTTTTGAGAAAGAAACAGAGAAATAAAGTAATGATATGGAGCCTTGGGCTCGTTATCGCTTACCGGGGTCTGGTGCTGCACAAAGTGTCAGATAACATATGCGAAAAAGGATTATAGCATAAAAAAACTGACAAGATGTGCGGGGCACATGAACTTTACTGGTGCACGGGGTCTGCGCCCGGCTTTGTACAAAGGATTACATGCAACAGCGGCAAGACTTGTACAAAAGGTGGTTGCCGGAAAAGCTTCCGGCAACCGCGCCCTACGGGTAAAACTTACGAAGATGTTCAATGTTCCAGGAGTTGCTCACCGGAATGCCATCTTCGGTCTCAAGGCGGACAGCGCCGGGCCTAGTGACTCGTTTCACCCGATAAGGGCCTTCCCACTTCGGCGTCAACTTGTTGGAATTCTTGGCGGACTGAACACGCCGAAGAACAAGGTCGCCTTCCTCGAAGCTCCTGGCTTTAACTTTGCGGCTATGGTAGCGACGCAAAGCTTGCTGGTAGCGAGCGACTCGCACAGCAGCCTGAAGACGGTCTTCCTCAAGGAGCAGCGCGTCATCTTGGCGCAACTGCTCTTGCTCGAGCTCATCATAAGCGAGCACTCGAGGTGACCCGTAAACGAGTTCCGTGGGGAGAACTGCCTCTGCTCCGTAGACTAGAGCGAAGGGTGTCTGGCCAGTGGCTCGATTTGGCGTCGTCCTGATCGACCAAAGAACCACCGGCAGCTCCTCGATCCAGTTTCTTCCGCACTTGTGCAGCCTGTCGAAAGTTCTGGTCTTGAGGCCTCGCAGCACTTCAGCATTTGCCCTCTCCGCTTGACCGTTGCTTCTCGGATGAGCAACAGAAGCGAAGCAGACCTTGGCGCCAAGATCTTGGACGTACTGCATGAAGGTGCGGCTCGTAAATTGCGTGCCGTTGTCGGTGATGATCCTGTTAGGGATCCCGAAACGGCAAACAATCGACCTGAAGAACTTGACTGCTGACTGTGCTGTCACCTTCCTCACTGGTTCCACTTCCGGCCACTTTGTGAACTTGTCGATGGCGACGTACAAGAACTCAAAGCCCCCGACAGCTCGGGGAAAGGGGCCGAGGATGTCGAGCCCCCAGACCGAAAATGGCCAGGATAAAGGGATCGTCTGGAGAGCTTGAGCTGGCTGGTGTATCTGTTTGGAATGGAACTGGCACGCTTCACACTTGGTTACTTGTGCAGTTGCATCCTGGAGGGCTGTCGGCCAGAAGAAACCTTGTCGGAATGCTTTGCCGGCAAGTGCTCTTGCGCCAATGTGGTGACCACATATGCCTCCATGTATCTCTGCCAACAGCTGTTGTCCATCTTCCCGGCGAATGCACTTCAATTTCACACCGTTGAGTCTTATTCTGTACAGTGTGTTGTCGACAAACTTGTACATACTTGACTGCCGGGCTACTCTTTCCGCTTCTTCTTGCTCTTCGGGAAGCTCTCCTGTCTGAAGGAAACGGACGATCTGCTGCGCCCATGCTGGAGCTTGCGGCTCGACAACAAGGGCTAAAGGCATATCTGTTGCTGTGGGAACATCCGCTTCTACGGCAAGAACCTGCGGTTCGGCCGGAGCGTGATATTCCCCGGCAAGCTTGCCGGAGCAAAACTTGTCGGGAGCGTCTGCTTCAACGGAACAAACCAAGAGGTTCGCCGGAGCAGACTGCTCCTCAGCACTCTTGGCGTCGATCTTGGGGACCTTCTTGGCGGCGGCTTCGGGAAGCTCTGCCGGAAAGTAGTCATCAGAAACCAACTTCCTCTTCTTTCTCTGTCCAGTCGACGGTGTTACGGATGGTTGAGTCAGCTTGAGCACAAAAATCCCTGGTTCCACAGGTAACTTTAGTGCTGCGCACTTTGACAGGCCGTCAGCAATATCGTTCTGAGCTCGTGGAACGTGTTCCATTTGCAGGCCGTCAAAGTGTGCTTCTAGCTTCCTTACTTCATCAACATATGCTTCCATCAACGGACTCTGATAGCTTTTGTTTACTTGGCGGACGACCAACTGCGAGTCACCCCTGACAATGAGCTTGTTGATCCCAAGGTCTGCCGCGATTCTGAGTCCGGCAAGCAAACCTTCATACTCTGCGGTATTGTTCGTTGCTTGCTCCTTGGGAAAATGCATCTGAACTACGTACTTGAGGTGCTCTCCGGTGGGTGCGATAAGCAGCACGCCTGCGCCGGCGCCTTGCAGCGAGAAGGCACCATCAAAGTACATCAGCCACTCTTTGCTTGCCTCTTTGACGGGGATGCTTGTTTCTGGAGTTTCTTCGTCTGGTGTCGGCGTCCATTCCGCTATGAATTCTGCCAATGCTCTGCTCTGTATAGTGGAAGTACTCTCAAACTTGAGGCCAAAGCTTGACAGTTCCAGTGCCCACTCGACAATCCTGCCGGTTGCTTCTGGATTTTGCAGTATCCTCTTCAACGGAAAGCGAGTGACAACTGTTATCTCATGTGCCTGGAAGTAATGGCGCAGCTTTCTCGAGGCCATGAGAAGGCCGAAAAGCAATTTCTGTACGCCAGAATACCTTGATCTAGCCCCCTGTAGAAGGGAACTGACAAAGTAAACTGGGCGCTGCACCATTTTCCTCTGCACCTCCTTGCATGCCTGCGCAGACTCAACTTTGTCGGGGCCAGAGCTTGTCGGAGAAGCCCCCTGCTTGTCGCTGGATTCACTTGCCGCGGTTGCTGGCTCATCGTCCGCCTCCCTCTCCGCTACTAACGCAGCACTAACCACTTGATTGGTTGCTGCCAGATATAGCAGCAACTTCTCTTGTGGCTTAGGTGCGACAAGTATTGGAGTGGAGGACAGGTACCTCTTCAAGTCCTGTAGCGCGGCCTCCGCTTCTGGAGTCCATTTCATCGGACCTGCCTTTTTCAATATTTTGAAAAACGGCAAGGCGCGCTCTGCGGACTTAGAGATAAATCTGCTGAGAGCAGCCACGCAACCGGCAAGCTTTCGTACATCCTTGACGCGCTTTGGTGCTTCAATCTGCTCGATGGCTTTGATCTTGTCGGGATTGGCTTCAATCCCCCGCTGTGACACAAAGAACCCGAGAAGCTTGCCGGAAGGGACTCCGAACACGCACTTCTCGGGATTGAGCTTGAGGTTGATCCTGCGCAGATTTGCAAAAGTTTCATCTAGATCTTGAATCAGAGTAGCCTTGTTTTTGCTCTTGACCACTATATCATCCATGTAGGCTTCCACATTTCTGTGCATTTGCGGCTCAAAAGCACGGTGGACTACCCTTGCGAATGTTGATCCAGCATTCTTCAAACCGAAAGGCATCCGTACGAAGCAGTACGTGCCACATGGGGTGATAAATGCGGTTTTCTCTTCATCCTCTTCTGCCATGAAGATCTGATGGTATCCTGAGTATGCATCAAGAAATGAAAGCAAATCACATCCGGCTGTGGAGTCAACAATCTGGTCAATACGCGGCAAGGGAAATGGGTCTTTGGGACAAGCTTTATTAACATCAGTGAAGTCAATACAAAGTCTCCATTTTCCGTTAGCCTTGCGCACAACAACAGGATTGGCCAACCACGTGGGATGGAGCACTCCTCTGACAAGGCCTGCTGCTTCCAACTTCTTGATTTCTTCTGCGATGAATTCTTGGCGCTCCACTGCCTGCTTCCTGACTCTCTGCTTGACGGGCCGCGCATGAGGACAGACGGCAAGGTGGTGCTCGATTACTTTCCTGGGAACACCGGGGATATCAGACGGTTGCCATGCAAACACGTCGACATTCGCCCGCAGGAAAGCAACGAGCGCGCTTTCCTATTTGGGGTCAAGAGTGGCGCTGATGGTGAAGGTACCACCAGTGCCATCCTCCTTGGCGGACACCTTCTTAGTCTCAGGTGGAGCTGCCATTGCCTTCTTACACTTGCCGGTGGAGCTCGATGGTGCGTCCTCGACGGTAGCGCAGCACTCCGAAGAGGTGCGCTTGCCGGAGTAGGCATCAGAGCTCTTGCCGGACTTGGTCTTCTTCTTCCCTCCGGGAGCTTCAGCGGCAAGTGTCTTGCGCTCTGCTGCGGCTGCCGCTTCCCGGTAGATCTTGTCGGCACAGATAAGAGCATCCTTCTTGTCGCCAGGGACAGAGATGACACTTATTGGGCCTGGCATTTTCAGTATGTTGTACGCATAGTGAGATGCTGCCATGAACTTGGCGAGTGCCGGACGGCCAAGGATTCCATTGTAAGGTAATGGAAAGTCGGCAACGTCAAACGTGACCCTCTCAGTCCTGAAGTTCAGCTCGCTGCCAAATGTGACCGGCAGCGTGATCTTTCCCTTCGGCTTGCTTCTTCCCGGGCTGATTCCTTGGAATGTGCCGGTCTCCTCGAGCTCGCTGTCAGGGATCTGAAGTTTCTGGAGGACCGCGGAGGATATCAGGTTCAAGCCAGCCCCGCCGTCAACTAGCATCTTCGTGACCTTGAGATTGCGGATAGTTGGAGAAACCAACATCGGCAAACACCCGACCGCAGTTACGCGATCAGGGTGGTCCTCAATGTCGAAGATGATAGGTGCGCTGGACCATTTCAGGGGCTTGCGTGACTCTATGGATGGCTCTGCTGCATTCACTTCCCGCATCCACTGCTTGAGTTGGCGGTGCGAAGTATGCAGAGAGGCGCCACCGTCAACGCACAGGACCTCTGTGGCTTTCTGAAATTCCTGCTCGTCGGCCTCGTCATCATCCATGTCTTCGTCGTCGTCGTCATCTTCATCCTTGTCGCGGCCGCGGGGAGGTCTGTCTCCTTGCCGCTGCTTGGCCTTGCCGCGGCGTCCTCCTCGGCCGGGACGTTTCTTGCCGGATCCACCAGTTCCTTCCTGGGCCTTCTCCTTGTCGCGCCGCTCGTACTCAGCTTTCTGTTGCTCAACAAGCTGTTCGACTTTCTTGCAGTTCTGGAGATCGTGACCCTTGGTGCGGTGAATCTTACAATACTGCTTGCCGGAGCTGTCCTGCTTGTCGGCGGCCGCCACAGGCTGGGCCTCCTTGTCGGAGCCACCAGCTTTAGCTTCCTTGGCGCCACCTCCGTTGCCGGTCTGCTCGACAGCTAGCACTTCCTTGCCCTTTTTCCTTCTGTTGTTCCGCCGCCGGCCTTTCCTTGTCGGGGCGGCATCCTCACTGTCGGATCCTCCTGCTCCTGTACTCTCTCCGGGGAGCCTCCTCCCCTCTTCAGCGCGTGCACACTTGTCGGCCAGGGCGTAAAGCTCGCTGACGTCTCTGATCTTACACATCGCCATCTCCTCCCTCATCCTTCGGTTTCGCACGTTCTGATGGAACGCGCTGATGATCGCGGCGGGGTGGACGTCTGGGATGTTGTGCTGTACACGGCTGAATCTCTGAATGTACTTGCGCAGTGGCTCTCCTTCCTTCTGGGCGAGCAGATGAAGATCGCTCTCTTGGCCATGTGGCTTGTGGCCGCCTGTAAAGGCGCCGACAAACTGATGGCATAAATCTGCCCAAGAGGAGATGGAATTGTCCGGCAAGTGCATGAGCCAGGACCTGACGTTGGGCTTGAGTACCAGCGGGAAGTAGTTGGCAAGGATCTTGTCGTCCCGTCCCCCGGCAGCCTGCACCGCGATGGTGTAGATGCTGAGAAACTCCGACGGATGCGTCTTGCCGTCGTACTTCTCTGGTACGTCTGGTTTGAAATTCTTTGTGCTGGGCCACTGGACTTGCCGCAGCTCACGGGTGAACGCAGGACAACCTACCGCGTACGGCAGATCGCCTGGTTCCCCTGGCGCATGCATGTCAACAGAGGGCCCAGCGCGCTTGTCGGATTGACGTCGCGCTTCTCTTCGGCGCTCGATGCGGGTTCGAGCGTCTTCTTGTTGTCGTTCATGGAGAACTTGGCGCTGGTCGCGACGAGCTCGTGGGTCCGACGACGCGGTGGAGCCGCTGTCGGGGTGGACCCGGCGAGTCGGCGATTTTGGCCTTCGTAGTGGAGAGTGCATGGAAGTCGCACCTCCCCCGGTCTTGTTGCCATCGGCTCGCGTCCGGCTGTCCTGCCGCGGCAGCGAGGTGCTTGGTTGCCGCGCAGTGTCGCCGTTGGCGAAGCCGATGAGGCTCTGGATAGTGGCCCTCCATTCGTCGGTCTTGTCCGCCGTCGGAGGATAGTCTAGGAGCAGTTGAGCTCGCGCCAAGGCTTCTGCTGGAGTGGTGGGCGGCGGAGGTGAACGGTGCGAGGAGTGGGGCGTGCTCGGACTCCTAACCACGTTAGAAGGAGCAGTGCCCCGTCCAGGCGACCGTACTTCGCTCGAGCCAGCATGTTGACGTGCATGTTGGTCTTGAGCGCCACGAGAACCACCAGCTTGATCTTGGCCCAGCGGACGTATGGCGCTGCGAACGCCATGACGCTGCTGGTCCCGCGCCTCCTGAGAGGGGCGCGGTGCGCGCATGGACGCCGAGGTCTGTGCCGCCTTGTCCTTGGACTTGGCCGCACTGAGGGCTCCCTCGTCGACGCCCATTCTTCCGCCGGCGTCCACTCCACCACCCGTTTGCTCCGGAGGCGGTGAAAGCGACGCAGACGGAACAGCTGCCTCCGAATCCTTCTTCTTCGGTGGCATGTCGATGAAGACGATGAAGATTTAGCTCGCGTGCACGCCGGATCGGGTTCGCACAATCTCGACGCCCCCTACCTGGCGCGCCAAAGATGTCGGGGAAACTGATCCACCAACACCTATGGGGACCGGGCCCCTTTCGGTTCGGAGGGGGGCGGAGGCCGCGCAAAGAGCGGATCGAGGCAGTACACGCGAGCAGTTTTACCCAGCTTCGGGCCGCACGGATGCGTAAAACCCTACTGCTGCTTGTTTGTGTGTATTGAATTCTTGCTCAGGAGCGATGGACGCTGCCAGACCGAGCGTGAGAGTGTTCCTGATGTTTCGAATGAGCCGAACCCCTTCTACGTTGCGCTTGGGCCTCCTTTTATACTTTCAAGGGGTCACCGACAGGTGGCAACGTAGACTAGAAGGGTAAAAATGGAAAAGGATGCGGTAGGTGCAGCTACCGCTACTGTGGACACAGTGCACCATACCTAACTCTGATGGCAGGGGACAAGGTCATTGAATGCCCGTCTGAGTTGCCTAAACAGTGCAAAAAGTGACCGTTAGGAGCGCCACCGTTTGCCACGATGGCCTTCTCTTCATCTCCGCTTGCCACCGCGTACCCCTGGCTGCACAGGCTCCCGCCACGCGCCCCTGAGGAAGCCTCATGGCGACACGCGGGTGGGTGCGCTGGAGCGTGGGTACAGAGTGGCAGCGGGCCCCCGGCGAGTACCTTGTCGGGGTCGTCGTCTTGTCGAGTCCAGAAGCTTGTCGCTCACCGGACCTTGCCGGGATGTGCGATGCATCGCGGCAAGTTTCTTGAAGTGTCGTGGTTGGCCTTCCCGGCAAGCTCCTCTTGCCGGGGCCTTGTCTCTTCCCGGCAAGATCCTCTTGCCGGGGCCTTGTCTCTTCATCTTGAATGCTTTGTTCTTGAATGGCTCCAAAGGAACCCACGGAGGACTCTGGAGGTCGTCCGGCAAGCCTTGCCGCGCGGCGCTGCAACTGCCCGTGCACAAGTTCGGGATACTAGGGTACCCCTACTCTAGTACACCGACACAAGGGGAGCCAAAGAATATTCTCAAGTATTAGCGACTGAGTTGTCAATTCAACCACACCTGGAAACTTAATATTTACAGCAAAGTATTTAGTAGCAAAGTAATATGATAGTAGCGATAACGGTAGCAAAAGGTAATAGTGGCAAAAGTAATGTTTTTGGTATTTTGTAATGATGATAGCAATAGCAACAGAAAAGTAAATAAGCGAAGAACAGTATATGGAAAGCTCGTAGGCAACAGATCAGTGATGGAGAATTATGCCGGATGCGGTTCATCATGTAACAGTCATAACATAGGGTGACACGGAACTAGCTCCAATTCATCAATGTAATGTAGGCATGTATTCCTAATATAGTCATACGTGCTTATGGAAAAGAACTTGCATGACATCTTTTGTCCTACCCTCCCGTGGTAGCTGGGTCCTAATGGAAACTAAGGGATATTAAGGCCTCCTTTTAATAGAGTACCGGAACAAAGCATTATCACATAGTGAATACATGAACTCCTCAAACTATGGTCATCACCGGTAAGTATCCCGATTATTGTCACTTCAGGGTTAACCGATCATAACACATAATAGGTGACTATAGACTTGTAAGATAGGATCAAGAACTCTCATATATTGATGAAAACATAATAGGTTCAGATCTGAAATCATGGCACTCGGGCCCTAGTGACAAGCATTAAGCATAGCAAAGTCATAGCAATATCAATCTCAGAACATAGTGGATACTAGGGATCAAACCCTAACAAAACTAACTTGATTTCAGCTTTATCATATCTATAGAGAGAATTTACCTTTACTACCTGTGTCGGTTTATCAGGGTCTGGAGGTTCTTCAATAAATAAAGGATTAAGATCATATGTTCCTTCAATAGGCGGTAAATTAAGACCATGTATTTCTTCAATAGGAGGTAAATTCTTAACATCTTCAGCTTTAATACCTTTTTCTTTCATAGATTTCTTTGCCTCTTGCATATCTTTGGGACTGAGAAATAGAACACCTCTCTTCTTCGGGGTTGGTTTAGGAATAGGATCATTAATTGGAGCAGGAGCTGGCTCCAGAGCTGGCTCGGGAGGTGCCCAATTATTTTCATTTGTCAACATATTATTCAATAAGATTTCAGCTTCATCCGGTGTTCTTTCCCTGAAAAGAGAACCAGCACAACTATCCAGGTAATCTCTGGAAGCATCGGTTAGTCCATTATAAAAGATATCAAGTATTTCATTTTTGTTAAGAGGATGATCAGGCAAAGCATTAAGTAACTTGAGAAGCCTCCCCCAAGCTTGTGGGAGACTCTCTTCTTTAATTTGCACAAAGTTGTATATTTCTTTTAAAGTAGCTTGTTTCTTATGAGCAGGGAAATATTTAGCAGAGAAGTAAGAAATCATATCATGGGGACTACGCACACAACCAGGATCAAGAGAATTAAACCATATCTTAGCATCACCCTTTAATGAGAACGGAAATATTTTGAGGATATAAAAGTAGCAGGATCTCTCATCATTAGTGAACAGGGTAGCTATGTCATTTAATTTAGTAAGATGTGCCACAACAGTTTCAGCTTCATGGCCATGAAAAGGATCAGATTCAACCAAAGTAATTATATCAGGATCAACAGAGAATTCATAATCCTTATCAGTAACACAGATAGGTGAAGTAGCAAAAGCAGGGTCAGGTCTCATCCTAGCATTTAGAGATTGCTTATTCCATTTAGCTAATAACCTTTTGAGTTCATATCTATCTTTGCAAGCTAAAATAGCTAAAGAAGCTTCTTGATCAAATAAATAACCCTCGGGAATAACAAGTGAATCTTCATCATCACTTTCATCATCATAATCAGATTCAATATTTTCAATCTCTCTAGCCCTAGCAAGTCGTTTCCTCGAGAAAATCACTAAGTGGCATAGTAGTATCAGGCATAGAGGTAGTTTCATCATAAGTATCATGTATAGCAGAAGTAGCATCATCAATAACATGCGACATATCAAAACGAATAGCAGAAGCAGGTTTAGGTGTCGCAAGCTTACTCAAAAGAGAAGGTGAATCAAGTGCAGAGCTAGATGGCAGTTCCTTACCTCCCCTCGTAGTTGAGGGATAAATTATTGTCTTGGCGTCTTTCAAATTCTTCATAGTGTACAGCAGATATAAATCCCAAGTGACTCAAAGAATAGAGCTATGCTCCCCGGCAACGGCGTCAAAAATTAGTCTTGATAACCCACAAGTATAGGGGATCGCAACAGCTTTCGAGGATAGAGTATTCAACCCAAATTTATTGATTCGACACAAGGGGAGCCAAAGAATATTCTCAAGTATTAGCAGCTGAGTTGTCAATTCAACCACACCTGGAAACTTAGTATCTGCTGCAAAGTGTTTAGTAGCAAAGTAATATGATAGTGATGGTAACGGTAACAAAAGAGTAATGAAAGCAAAGTAATGTTTTTGGTATTTTGTAGTGATTGTAACAATAGCAACGGGAAAGTAAATAAGCGTAAACTAGTATATGGAAGCTCGTAGGCATCGGATCAATCATGGATAATTATGCTGGATGTGGTTCATCATGTAACAGTCATAACATAGGGTGACACAGAACTAGCTCCAATTCGTCAATGTAATGTAGGCATGTATTCCGAATATAGTCATACGTGCTTATGGAAAAGGACTTGCATGACATCTTTTGTCCTACCCTCCCGTGGCAGCGGGGTCCTAATGGAAACTAAGGAATATTAAGGCCTCCTTTTAATAGAGAACCGAAACAAAGCATTAGCACATAGTAAATACATGAACTCCTCAAACTACGGTCATCACCGGTAAGTATCCCGATTATTGTCACTTCGGGGTTAACGGATCATAACACATAATAGGTGACTATAGACTTGCAAGATAGGATCAAGAACTCTCATATATTGATGAAAACATAATAGGTTCAGATCTGAAATCATGGCACTCGGGCCCTAGTGACAAGCATTAAGCATAGCAAAGTCATAGCAACATCATTCTCAGAACATAGTGGATACTAGGTATCAAACCCTAACAAAACTAACTCAATTACATGATAAATCTCATCCAACCCATCACCGTCCAGCAAGCCTACAATGGAATTACTCACGCACAGCGGTGAGCATCATGAAATTGGTGATGGAGGATGGTTGATGATGACAACGGCGACGAATCCCCCTCTCCGGAGCCCCGAACGGACTCCAGATCAGCCCTCCCGAGAGGTTTTAGGGCTTGGCGGCGGCTCCGTATCGTAAAACGTGATGATTTCTTGTCTCCTATTTTTTCTCCCCGAAAGCAGTTATATAGAGTTGGAGTTGGAGTCGGGAGGTCTCCAGGGGGCCCACGAGGTAGGGGGGCACGCCCTAGGGGGGGTGCGCCCCCACCCTCATGGCAAGGGTGTGGGCCCCCTGGTCTTCATCTTTGGCAGGGATTTTTTATTATTTATTGTAAGATGTTCCGTGGAGTTTCACGTCATTCCGAGAACTTTTGTTTTCTGCACATAAAACAACATCATTGCAATTCTGCTGAAAACAGCGTCAGTCCCGGTTAGTTCCATTCAAATCATACAAGTTAGAGTCCAAAACAAGGGCAAAAGTGTTTGGAAAAGTAGATACGACAGAGACGTATCAGCCGCTTCATCCAACAATACCGCTGAATCAAGAACCAACTAGTGACAACAAGCAATATCTATATACCCACGCCCACAACTCCTTTGTGTTCTACTCATGCATATAACATCTACGCATAAACCTGGCTCGGATGCCACTGTTGGGGAACGCAGTAATTTCAAAAAAAATCCTACGCACACGCAAGATATATCTAGATGATGCATAGCAACGAGAGGGGAGAGTGTTGTCTATGTACCCTTGTAGACCGTAAACGGAAGCGTTATGACAACATGGTTGATGTAGTCGTACGTCGTCATGATCCGACCGATCCTAGTACCGAAAGTACGACACCTCCACGATCTGCACATGTTCAGCTCGGTGATGTCCCATGAACTCTCAATCTAGCTGAGTGTTAAGGGAGAGCTTCGTCAGCACGATGGCGTGATGACGGTGATGATGATGCTACCGGCGCAGGGCTTCGCCTAAACACTACGATGATATGACAGAGGTGGATTATGGTGGAGGGGGAACCGCACACGGCTAAGACAATGGTCAACTTGTGTGTCTATGGGGTTCCCCCCTCCCCCATGCATAAAGGAGTGGAGGAGGGGGGAAGGCCGGCCCTCTATGGCGCGCCCTAGGGGAGTCCTACTCCCACCGGGAGTAGGATTCCCCCCTTCCAAGTAGTAGGAGTAGGAGAGAAGGAAGGGGAGGAGAGGGGAAAGGACAGAGGGGGCCCACCCAATTCGGATTGGGCTAGGGGGCATGCCTCCTACCTTTTCCCTTCCTCTCCTCTATTCCACTAAGGCCCAATAAGGCCCATATACTCCCCGGGGGGCGCTGGTAACCTCCCGGTACTCCGAAAAATGCCCGAACTCATCCAGAACAATTCCGATGTCCAAACATAGGCTTCCAATATATTTATATTTATGTCTCGACCAATTCGAGACTCCTCGTCATATCCATGATCATATCCGGGACTCCGAACTACCTTCGGTACATCAAAACACATAAACTCATAATACCGATCGTCACTGAACGTTAAGCTTGCGGACCCTACGTGTTCGAGAACTATGTAGACATGACCGAGACTCATCTCCGGTCAATAACCAATAGAGGAACCTGGATGCTCATATTGATTCCTACATATTCTACGAAGATCTTTATCAGTCAAACCACACAACAACATACGTTGTTCCCTTTCTCATCGGTATGTTACTTGCCCAAGATTTGATCATTGGTATCTCAATACCTAGTTCAATCTCGTTACCAGCAAGTCTCTTTACTCGTTCCGCAATGCATTATCCCACAACTAACTCATTAGTCACATTGCTTGCAAGGCTTGTAGTGATGTGCATTACCGAGAGGGCCCAGAGATACCTCTCTGATACTCGGAGTGACAAATCCTAATCTCGATCTATGCCAACTCAACAAACACCATCGGAGACACCTGTAGAGCATCTTTATGGTCACCCAGTTACGTTATGACGTTTGATAGCACACTAAGTGTTCCTTTGGTATTCGGAAGTTTCATGATCTCATAGTCATAGGAACATGTATAAGTTATGGAGAAAGCAATAGCAACAAACTAAATGATCATCATGCTAAGCTAACAGATGGGTCAAGTCAATCGCATCATTCTCTAATGATGCGATCCCATTAATCAAATGACAACTCATGTCTATGGCAGGAAACATAACCATCATTGATTCAACGAGCTAGTCAAGTAGAGGCATACTAGTGACACTCTGTTTTTCTATGTATTCACACATGTACTAAGTTTCCAGTTAATACAATTCTAGCATGAATAATAAACATTTATCATGACATAAGGAAATATAAATAACAACTTTATTATTGCCTCTAGGGCATATTTCCTTCAGTAACATGCATGAACATTTTGTTAGTTCAATCTATAGTCAAATTTGACATGAAATACAATGTGGACCAATATATCGCGTGATTCTTTTCTCCTTGTTACGTCACCGACATGTGGGAGAGCCAGCACCCGGGTTAACGTGTCATGCACAAGATTAGAGTGGGGAACGAAAGGGGGGCATCACCCGGGTTGTAGCGCCACAGTAATAATGACTATAATGAGCGGTCATATCACAAGACCCCATCTTTCCAGCAGTAATGAGATGTCAAATCACACAACCCTGCCTTTCTAGCAGTAAGTTGAATCCGCTAGTCCCTCACCTTCCTTGCCTCGCTGTCAAACTGGCTACGTGAAAACCGCCGTGCGTACTACTCGGGAAAAGCCCCGCCCTCAACTTTTAAATACTCCTAGTATAGTTTTGTATCGATGAATTGCACCATGGAGCAAAAAACCAAAAGAAAAAGGTGGTACATGTAAACAAATACAGTTCAAGCTCTAGCTAGCGATTCGTAATGTAATCCGTGCATGTGTTTATACGTATAGGTTACTTCAAAGTACTGAGTCCATTGATGCAATGTGGTCAAACTGTATCGTCGATACCTCAAAGCCAAAATAGGTCGAGCTTGTTCATTCTATATGTACTAGTACTATATGTTTATTCACCCGTGGGGTTGCTCAATGAATGGAGGGCCAGGGAGCACAAGTGAACAGTATACTACTAGTAGGAGTAGTATAGTACAGTACAAAGTGCGACGTGTAGTTAGTCATGTTAAACATAGAATTTCCTTTCTTTAATGCCACATACACAAATTGAAATGCTTGTTGTGGAGAGAAAAGGATAATTACTCCACTATATATATAAGCAGGAGCCTGAGAGCTAGCTTTACTAGAGTTGCTCTCTTCATTATCTCATCCTCTCCAGATCTAAACAAGATAGCGGTAGCGACTCTCTCTCTCTGCTCACTGCTGGTCACAGATCCGGCCGGATCACTTCGGCTGGGGTGTGTAGGGGACTAGGTACATCGTTCACGCAGTCATCAGCAGCTAGGGAGGAAACCCACAGCTGCCGACGGGTCCTGATCCTCTACCCGTGACGTTCTCTTCGACACAGCGCCGACTTGGGAGGTCCTCGGACCCATTCTTCCTCCCTACCGTATTGTGGGCAGATCCGACCTCCCGCCACCCTCCTAGCCACATCCCGACGACCCTCAAGTAGAAGTTCCTTTGAAGCGGCCTTGCTCTACTGCCCTAGCACCCCACGAGGCTGCATGTGGATCTTTTTCTACTTCCATCAGCTCTTCCAAAGCCATCTAAATTTTTAGTATTATTAGAGGTAAAGCTACTTCATGCAGTTGAATCTAGGACTTGGTTTAAACAGCTAAGGGGGGGGGGGGTTGTATCATGAATCTAGGACTTGATTCAAAGAGGAAATAGCAGGGGGAAGTAGTAGATACTGGATACCCAACCGGTCTCTTGGTTGAAAAGGGAAATAAAGGGAAAAGGCAGTACAAACTAGATAAGGAACGTATCTATTATTGGTTGAAAAAAGGATAGAAAGTGGTGGTTGGTGGACAAGTCAACAAAGCATGTCCGAGATTAGATTTGGTGACCTCACATAGTAAAACGTCTCCAGGATTAGATTTGTTGCCCTCACAGAGTATGAACAAACTCGACATCGCCACTTTATGCGTCCTTGTAGGTACATTGTGCTGATGCATCCACTATCGCATATCCTTATACCAACTCTTTGTTGTTGTTAATGTAAGGGCGCATGTAAAATGAAGCAATCACACTGTTACCGTAAGGACATGTCTAACCAATGTTATCGTTAATCTAATGCCTCCGGTAATATGATGCAATTAAACTGTGTTAGAAATGGTACTCCTGCTATTTTTTCTAGTATGATAAGTAAGTTGCTTCTTACGCTGCTAAGTATCCTGGTGTCCCCACTGTCCCATGCCCTTAAACCAACTCTTTAGCTAGTATTGATCTACTATATCTGGTAAACAAGCAATGCCACCATTAAAGTAATCCCATATTTGACAAATGTCATTGTTGATCGTAATGCTTCCGGTAACATGAAGCAATGTTGTCGTTTTAAAATTTATACTATCCTTGCGTGATTGCCATGAACATAATCAAGATGCTTCTTTTCATTTCGTGTACGTTTCCTATCTTGTTATTGACCAGTAATTGTTTTCTTTCTATCTTTTTGTGCAGATAGGGATATCCATTTCACCTCGTTTCTATTGTGACCTTTTGGTGAACTACACAAAACACTTTTTTAGGAATGAGTGTCTTATGCAGTTTGACTAAAATGTCACATGGGCAACGTCTCTCAATTTTGGTGGAACCGCACAAAATGGTGATTGGAGTTTCCAAAATCTCCGTCAAACTCTGCTGGTAATCTCGTTCAACATTTTATTAGCCTTTGCAAGATGAGCCGTCACTTTCACCACAATGGCACTTTATTTTAGTGGAAATGCATAAAAGGATAAGCAAATTATAGTTGCACCTTGCATGAGCAGGACAGCCAACCTTAATGTTGCTCAATTTTAGTGCAACTACTAAAGAAGAACCTGCCAGCTCATGAGAGCAACTACTTCTTGCTAGCTGAATGATGCAATCTTTTCTTTATTTCAAGTGAACTGCAGAAAAAGTCGCATGAATTGAATCATCAAGTGGAACTACAGGTTGACCACATCGAGTCGTGGCAGTGTAGGGGCCCCTCTCTCAGTTATGGTTCCCATGACCGGGTATTTTCCTTTTTGGTTGATTTTGACTCTGCATCCATCTAGTGATCTTGTGCTACTGTATTGGCACTGCTACTACCACTGATGAAATGAAGTAATAATACATTTAAAATAGAGTTTTTGTCTTAGCTACCATTCCATTTCCAATGTAGATAACGTGTAGAAGGCATGTTCGGTAGAATCAAGTCCATGTGCACTGCATCAATCACATAGCTGCACTGAACCAGTTGAGTCCATCACCCCTACTATTGAGGTGGCGCGCGCCCCCTCTCTAACTGGTGGGCGCCATAATTTTAGTTGAACTGCACAAAAAAAGTGATTGAAATGAGTCAACGCTCCTCCTTTTACTTCCACACTTAGGTGTTAATGGATGTCAATGAATCGCTTTCATGGCAAGATATGGGGGCATGAAGAATAACTTGATCTCCCAAAGTCATCTCACGCAGGTCAGTATTGTCCTTTATCAACATGATTGTGCTTTCTCATATTCTGCTATCATTGTATTTTTTAAATAAAGTTATTCTATCGCAATCTTTTCTCGTTTTGGAAATAAAGTTTGCTTCAACTAGTGCCACTATTATAGTAATCATGCTCTTTCTTATCTGTGCAAACAGGAATACTCAACTACATATGTTGTGATGGTCAAGAGCATTCACCAAGTTCTTGGGTTGTACGACACGACTAACCAAGATGGATTTAATCCCGAGATTCACTTTATTCAAAGGCTCTAATGGGCTGGTTCCGAATCTTGCAAGCTGGGAATCAATGAGATGTGTAGGCATCTTTGGTGTACTTATTATTTGAATCTTATTTGTTGGTTCTGAATCTTGCAAGTTGGGAAACACAACATGATGATGCATAGGACATCAACCATAACAAGTTGTTCAAACTTGGTAGTATAGTCTGTGTGAAAGTGCGGCAAATGTGTTGATCGTGTGTGTCCCGAGAATAATAATTCTAATTGTTGTGCATGTTGATCATGTGGCACTAATAGAACGAGGCAATGCTTTGCTTGTTTTAAGAATAAATTTTAATTGAAGCTAATTATATTTAAGTAAAGTGACCACTAACACTTGTTATTATAGTACCAATACAGACCCGCTCGTGAACCGACGTGTGGCCAGAATAGGTTTCTTAATGAGGCATTTGAATGCGCCAAGGGTGCATGTTCTGTCGAGCGTGCAGTGGGCGAGGGAGGGGTAGTAACTGTTGCCTCCTATACACACTCAGTTTACTGTCGAATGTAGTTCCTCAAGAGCTAAAAAATGAGCTGTCGCCACCGCCTACCCACTCGTTCACTTGAAGAGACTCCAATGGCGATCTGAAGGGTGAGCCTGCTGGATATGGACTTCAGCAAGGAGTTCACCTTTGAGTTCGCCATTCAGACCCATGGCAGCACCAAGTTGAATGTGTTGTACACCAACGATCCGGACTTGGTGAAGCTCTACCTCGCTAAGTTCGAGCAGTATCTACAGGAGGAGAAAGCACAAGGTCACGGGACTAGACCTTGTGCCCATCCGTTCATCTCCTAACACGGACCAGCGGATCGCCGTCGCCCAGGTATGCGTACGGGATGAGGTTCTCGTCTACCACTATTGCAGGGCCATCAGAGGTTCTGGAGCATTCACCTGTTTCATCGGCAGCTCCGACTGCACCTTCGCTACGGTGGAGAGAAGGAAGGACGTGACGATTCGGCCATCTGGTGCAACAAGCTTGTTGACATCCAGAAGCAATACAAGATCATCGACAACTGGCAGGAGAAGGACTCCACAGTTGACCTCGCCACGACCATCATCGACCCCTGCTACACCAACATGAAAGAAGATGACGATACCAAGGACCTGAACATTTGGGAGGTACCTCTGAATCTAGCCTACATAACCTACACGGCGAAGGACGCATACGCATGCTACGACATGTACAGGCGGATCTTGGACACGAGGGTGTGTCTGCTTCCCATAACCGATGAGTACACGGACATCCGCATCATCGTGATCAAGCGTTCCAGGAAGGTCTAGATGATGTACTTTATGTGTTTAAGCACCTTTATCATCTGAGTGTTTCATGCATTAGCCTATGTGTCGTAATTATCTGTTTTGTCAGAAATATTTTGTCTAAGAACCCATTAACCTGTTTGGTTTTTTTAGTGTCTATTTTTTTATGTATGTAACTAGTTCACTGGGTTGTCGTGCTTTGAATGTCCTTCCTCCCAACATATTCCACTTCTCAGGTAGACCCAACAGGTCTCGTACATAGACATCTGGGGCCAACCACCTATCCATTTGTATTTCTTTATTTGTTCAATCTTTCGTCCTCTTCCTATAGCGGCTGGTGGCGCTGTCGCGCACGCCTCGGTGACCCATCCTAGCCTATGGCGCTAGCCAGGCCATCCCTCTACTCCCACATATTCTTTGGCGGTGGCAGCTCCACCGGCCCACCCTGCACCCGAACAAGTCAACCCTCATACTCCCCTCCGCCTACGTCTTCCCTGGCTCCGGTTCGTTCCGGTCCGAGGTCTCGACGTCGTCCTCTGTAGTGGTGCTCTCGCCGCGGCGCAGCCGTCTGTTTTTCCTAACATGGTCAACAAAACGAGAGGAATCGGGAGACGACTGCTCATCGAGAGGCTGATAGTCCGGGCCAACCAGGTCCATGGCCTATATTTTGTTGTTTAACATGTGCAGCCCACGACATGCAGACACTGTTGATCCAGCAAGTTTCAACTTTTTTGGGGGGTCCAGTAGGTATCAAGCGGCCTTTGGGCCTCCCAGCCTAGCTTGTCTATAACATCAGCAGCCCAAGTTATGTTTGTTTTTTCAAGACAACACACAGCTCAATTCTATTTTTCTATAAGAATGCAAAACTGAACCTATGTTTTCCCTTCTATAATTGTATATATATATACTTATATTTATATTTATAGCTTATTTTATTACATATATATATAATAGAAACAACATAAGGTTCCGTTAAACCTGTTGTTCGTCCAACCATTGTATACACCTTCCAACTTCCTTTATTTTTTGTTTTTATTGATCTTATATTTGAATTTTCTTCCACTTTCTTTCCTGATGTAATCTGAGCTTTCTCCCAGTTGTTTTCCCTAGAACCAACTCAACTATCCCACGTCTAGCCTAAAAATAATAATACCCCACGTCCTATTAGCTCATCAAATTAAAATAATATTTTATTTCGTAAATTCATAAAAAATAATTGTTTATATATAACTTGGCAAGTTAACTCCTGGTGATTGCGTACATAAGCTTGCAAAGATTTTACTGACCAATCAGTAATAGACGTGCAATCATGTGTTTATGTTTTTATAACATTTCTCCGTCCAGCCCAACATGATATTTTGACCAAGGCCAACAAGTCTGTGGATTCTGGAAAAAAAATTGCAAATGGGCTTTAAATTCTAACATAATATATAAACGGGCTGCATAGACTCTACATCATTGTTTCACCCAGCCCACCAAATGGAGTAAAAAACCAAATGTACTGGCCGACATGTGGGCCAGTAGGTCGAAGCCTAAGCACTTTCGCAAAAAAATACAAAGGTCGAAGCGTAAGCAAGGCGTTCGATTTACATCCAACGGCCGACATTCTTCTTCAATCTCTCGTCTTCTTCCTCCAGCGCTGCCAAGACCGCCTGCTCCAGCCTCCGGCGTCCAGCGGTGCTGTTTCACGCGCCTCGCAGCAAAACGCTACCCCACTGACGGCTCGGCCATCCCTCCACTACTCCGCACCTCCTTTTATTCTCTGCCAAGTTTAGGCCCACCCTACACCCGAACCAGTCAAGTTTCCCACTCCTCTTCATCTGTGACTCCACTGTCGTGTCCTCCCCATCTCCGGGTCGTTCTAGTCTGGGGTCTCGCCGTCGTCCACCGGCCTTGGTGCGCTCAGCACAGTGTGGTCAACATGGTCAACAAACGAGAGTCATCGGAAGATAACTCTACGTGGAGAGGCTGACAGTGGGGACGCACCACGCCCATGGACGCATGCATGCAATTGCATCCTTTTCCCTGAAAAAGAGTGTTTTCTCCCCCTGATGCTGGGCCCACTAGCTACATCTTCGCACGCAAGAAAGTGCGTCCTCATTACGGAAAAAATGATTCCTCCCTCTGACAGTTGGGTGATAACCCACAAGTATAGGGGATCGCAATAGTTTTCGAGGGTAGAGTATTCAACCCAAATTTATTGATTCGACACAAGGGGAGCCAAAGAATATTCTCAAGTATTAGCAGCTGAGTTGTCAATTCAACCACACCTGGAAAGTTAATATCTGCAGCAAAGTATTTAGTAGCAAAGTAATATGATAGTAGCGGTAACGGTAGCAAAAGGTAATAGTGGCAAAAGTAATGTTTTTGGTATTTTGTAATGATGATAGCAATAGCAACGGAAAAGTAAATAAGCGAAGAACAGTATATGGAAATCTCGTAGGAAATGGATCAGTGATGGAGAATTATGCCGGATGCGGTTCATCATGTAACAGTCATAACATAGGGTGATACAGAACTAGCTACAATTCATCAATGTAATGTAGGCATGTATTCCGAATATAGTCATACGTGCTTATGGAAAAGAACTTGCATGACATCGTTTGTCCTACCCTCCCGTGGCAGCTGGGTCCTAATGGAAACTAAGGGATATTAAGGCCTCCTTTTAATAGAGTACCGGAACAAAGCATTATCACATAGTGAATACATGATCTCCTCAAACTATGGTCATCACCGGTAAGTATCCCAATTATTGTCACTTCGGGGTTAACGGATCATAACACACAATAGGTGACAATAGATTTGCAAGATAGGATCAATAACTCTCATTTATTGATGAAAACAAAATAGGTTCAGATCTGAAATCATGGCACTCGGGCCCTAGTGACAAGCATTAAGCATAGCAAAGTCATAGCAACATCAATCTCAGAACATAGTGGATACTAGGGATCAAACCCTAACAAAACTAACTCGATTGCATGATAGATCCCATCCAACCCATCACCATGGAATTACTCACGCACGGCGGTGAGCATCAGGAAATTGGTGATGGAGGATGGTTAATGATGACGATGGCGACGGATTCCCCTCTCCGGAGCCCCGAACGGACTCCAGATCAACCCTCTTGAGAGGTTTTAGGGCTTGGCGGCGGCTCTGTATCGTAAAACGCGATGAATCCTTCTCCCTTATTTTTTTCTCCCCGAAACCAAATATATATAATTGGGGTTGAGGTCGGAGGAGCTCCAAGGGGGCCATGAGGTAGGGGGCGCATGCTACCTCTTGAGCACTGTGTTGGTTTTTCCCCGAAGAGGAAGGGATGATGCAGCAGAGTATCATAAGTACTTCCCTCAGTTTTGAGAACCAAGGTATCAATCCAGTAGGAGGCTATGCGTGAGTCCCTCGTACCTGCATAAACAAATAAATCCTCGCAACCAACGCGATAAGGAGTTGTCAATCCTTACACGGCCACTTACAAGAGTGAGATCTGGTAGATATGATAAGATAATATTTTTGGTATTTTTATGATAAAGATGCAAAGTAAAATAAAAGAAAAGGAAATGACTAAGTATTGGAAGATTAATATGATGAATATAGACCCCGGGGGCCATAGGTTTCACTACTGGCTCCTCTCAAGAGCATAAGTATTCTACGGTGGGTGAACAAATTACTGTTGAGCAATTGATAGAATTGAGCATAATTATGAGAATATCTAGGCATGATCATGTATATAGGCATCATGTCTGAGACAAGTAGACCGACTCCTGCCTGCATCTACTACTATTACTCCACTCATCGACCGCTATCCAGCATGCATCTAGAGTATTAAGTTAATGAAGACAGAGTAACGCCTTAAGCAAGATAACATGATGTAGAGGGATAAACTCATGCAATATGATGAAAACCCCATCTTGTTATCCTCGATGGCAACAATACAATACGTGCCTTGCTGCCCCTACTGTCACTGGGAAAGGACACCACAAGATTGGACCCAAAGCTAAGCACTTCTCCCATTGCAAGAAAGATCAATCTAGTAGGCCAAACCAAACTGATAATTCGGAGACTTGCAAAGATAACCAATCATACATAAAAGAATTCAGAGAAGATTCAAATATAGTTCATAGATAGACTTGATCATGAACCCACAATTCATCGGTCTCAACAAACACACCGCAAAAAGAAGATTACATCGAATAGTTCTCCACAAGAGAGGGGGGAACATTGTATTGAGATCCAAAAAGAGAGAAGAAGCCATCTAGCTAATAACTATGGACCCGTAGGTCTGAGGTGAACTACTCACACTTCATCGGAGGGGTTATGGTGATGATGTAGAAGCCCTCCGTGATGGATACCCCCTCCGATGGAGCTCCAGAACCGGCCCCAAGATGGGATCTCGTGGATACAGAAAGTTGCGGTGGTGGAATTAGTATTTTGGCTCCGTATCTGATCGGTTGGGGGTACGTAGGTATATATAGGAGGAAGGAGTACGTCTGTGGAGCAACAGGGGGCCCACGAGGGTGGAGGGCGCGCCTGGGGGGTAGGCGCGCCCCCTACCTCGTGGCCTACTCCCTTGTTTCTTGACATAGGGTCCAAGTCCCCTGGATCATGTTCGGTGAGAAAATCACGTTCCTGAAGGTTTTATTCCGTTTGGACTCCGGTTGATATTTCTTTTCTTCAAAACCCTGAAATAGGCAAAAAAACAGCAATTCTGGGTTGGGCCTCAGGTTAATAGGTTAGTCCCAAAAATAATATAAAAGTGGATAATAAAGCCCAATAATGTCCAAAACAGTAGATAATATAGCATGGAGCAATCAAAAATTATAGATACGCTGGAGACGTATCAAGCATCCCCAAGCTTAATTCCTGCTCGTCCTTGAGTAGGTAAATGATAAAAACGGAATTTTTGATGCGGAGTGCTACTTGGCACAATTTTAATGTAATTCTTCTTAATTGTGGTATGAATATTCAGATCCGAAAGATTCAAGATAAAAGTTCATATTGACATAAAAATAATAATACTTCAAGCATACTAACTAAGCAATTATGTCCTCTCAAAATAACATGGCCAAAGAAAGTTCATCCCTACAAAATTATATAGTTTAGTCATGCTCCATTTTCGTCACACAAGAATGCTCTTATCATGCACAACCCCGATGACAAGCCAAGCAATTGTTTCATACTTTAGTAATCTCAAACCTATAAACTTTCACGCAATACATGAGCGCGAGCCATGGATATAGCACTATGTGTGGAATAGAATATGATGATGGGCGTTATGTGGAGAAGACAAAAAAGGAGAAAGTCTCACATCAACGAGGCTAATCACTGGGCTTTGGAGATGCCCATCGATTGATGTTAATGCAAGGAGTAGGGATTGCCATGCAACGGATGCACTAGAGCTATAAATGTATGAAAGCTCAACAAAAGAAACTAAGTGGGTGTGCATCCAACTTGCTTGCTCACAAAGACCTAGGGCACTTGAGGAGGCCCATTGTAGGAATATACAAGCCAAGTTCTATAATGAAAAATTCCCACTAGTATATGAAAGTGACAAAACAAAAGACTCTCTGTCATGAAGATTATGGTGCTACTTTGAAGCACAAGTGTGGAAAAAGGATAGTAGCATTGTCCCTTCTTTATATATATATATATATATATATATATATATATATATTTATTTATTTTGGCCTTTCCCCTTTTTTTCATTTGGCCTTTCCTTTGGGGGGGGCAATGCTCTATGAATGATGATCATCACACTTCTATTTATTTACAACTCAAGAATTACAACTCGATACTTAGAACAAGATATGACTCTATATGAATGCCTCCGGCGGTGTACCGGGTTATGCAATGAACCAAGAGTGACATGTATGAAAGAAATATGAATGGTGGCTTTGCGACAAAAACTATGTCAACTACATGATCATGTTAAGCAATATGACAATGATGAATGTGTCATGATGAACGGAATGGTGGAAAGTTGCATGGCAATATATCTCGGAATGGCTATGGAAATGCCATAATAGGTAGGTATGGTGGCTGTTTCGAGGAAGATATAAGGAGGTTTATGTGTGAAAGAGCGTATCATATCACGGGGTTTGGATGCACCGGCGAAGTTTGCACCAACTCTCAATGTGAGGAAGAGCAATGCACGGTACCGAAGAAGCTAGCAATGATGGAAGGGTGCGAGTGCGTATAATCCATGGACTCAACATTAGTCATAAAGAACTCACATACTTATTGCAAAAATCTACAAGTCATCAAAAACAAAAGCACTATGTGCATGCTCCTAGGGGGATAGATTGGTAGGAAAAGACCATCGCTCGTCCCCGACCACCACTCATAAGGAAGACAATCAAATAACACCTCATGTTTCAAATTTGTTACATAACGTTTTCCATACGTGCATGCTACAGACTTGCAAACTTCAACTCAAGCATTTCTCAAATTCACAACCACTCAACTAGCACGACTTATATATTATTACCTCCATATCTCAAAATAATCATCAAGCATCAAACATCTCTTAGTATTCAAAACACTCATAAGAAAAAAATTATTAATCTTGAACACCTAGCATATTAGGATTATTTAAGCAAATTACCATGCTATTTAATACTCTCAAAATAATATAAGTTTAGCATGAGAGATCAATAGTTTCTACAAAACAAATCCACCATCGTGCTCTAAAAGATATAAGTGAAGTACTAGAGCAAAACTATATAACTCAAATGATATAAGCGAAGCACATAGAGTATGCTAACAAATTCCAAATCATGTATGGCTCTATCAAAAGGTGTGTACAGCAAGGATGATTGTGATAAACTAAGAAGCAAAGACTCAAATCATACAAGACTCTCCAAGCAAAACACATATCATGTGGTGAATAAAAATATAGCTCCAAGTAAAGTTGCCGATAGAAGTAGACGAAAAGAGGGGATGCCTTCCGGGGCATCCCCAAGCTTTGGCTTTTAGGTGTCCTTATATTATCTTGGGGGTGCCATGGGCATCCCCAATATTAGTCTCTTGCCACTCCTTGTTCCACAATCCATCCAATTTTACCCAAAACTTGAAAACTTCACAACACAAGCTCAAAGTAGAAAATCTTGTGAGCTCCGTTAGCGAAAGAAAACAAAAGACCACTTCAAGGTACTGTAATGAACTCATTCTTTATTTATATTGGTGTTAAAGCTACTGTATTCCAACTTCTCTATGGTTTATAAACTATTTTACTAGTCATAGATTCATCAAAATAAGCAAACAACACACGAAAAACTGAATCTGTCAAAAACAGAATAGTCTGTAGTAATCTGTAGCTAGCGCAAGATCTGGAACCCCAAAAATTCTAAAATAAATTGCTGGAAGTGAGTAATTTATCTATTAATCATCTTCAAAAATAATTAACTAAATATCACTTTCCAAATAAAAATGTAAGCAGTTCTCGTGAGCGCTAAAGTTTCTGTTTTTTACAGCAAGATATCAAGACTTTCCCCAAGTCTTCCCAACGGTTCTACTTGGCACAAACACTAATTAAACACAAAAAACACAACCTAAACAGCGGCTAGATAAATTATTTATTACTAAACAGGAGCAAAAAGCAAGGAATAAAAATAAAAATGGGTTGCCTCCCAACAAGCGCTATCGTTTAACGCCCCTAGCTAGGCATAAAAAGCAAGGATAGATCTAGGTATTGCCATCTTTGGTAGGCAATCCATAAGTGGCTCTCATAATAGATTCATAAGGTAATTTAATTTTATTTCTAGGAAAGTGTTCCATTACTTTCCTTAACGGAAATTGGAATCTAATATTTCCTTCCTTCATATCAATAATTGCACCAATCGTTCTAAGAAAGGCCTGCCAAGAATAATAGGACATGAAGGATTGCAATCTATGTCAAGAACAACAAAATCTACGGGCACATAATTCCTATTTGCAACAATCAGAACATTATTAATTCTTCCCATAGGTTTCTTAATAGTGGAATCCGCAAGGTGCAAGTTTAGAGAGCAATCATCAAAATCACGAAAACCTAACAAATCACACAAAGTCTTTGGAATTGTGGAAACACTAGCACCCAAATCACATAAAGCATAGAACTCATGATCTTTAATCTTAATTTTAATAGTTGGTTCCCACTCATCATAAAGTTTTCTGTGGATAGAAACTTCCAATTCAAGTTTTTCTTCATAAGTTTGCATCAAGGCATCAAAGATATGTTTAGTGAACGCTTTATTTTGACTATAAGCGTGAGGAGAATTTAGCACGGATTGCAACAAGGAAATACAATCACTTAAAGAGAAATTTTCATAACTAAATTCCTTTAAATCCAAAATAGTGGGTTTAGCAACATATAGGGTTTTAATTTCTTCAATCCCACTTTCATCAATTTTAGCATCAAGATCTAAAAACTCCGAATTCTTGGAACGCCTTCTAGGTAAAGGTGGATCATATTCAGTCCCATAATTATTAAGATTCATATTGCAAAACAAATATTTAATAGGGGACACATCAATAACTTTTAGATCTTCATCTTTATTTTCATATGAACTAGAAGAACACACTCTTATAAAGGCATCTTTCTTAGCACGCATACTAGCGGTTCTTTCTTTGCACTCATCAATGGAAATTCTCATGGCTTTGAGAGACTCATTGATACCATGCTTAGGTGGAATAGATCTAAGTTTCAAAGAATCAACATCAAGAGAAATTCTATCAACGTTCCTAGCCAACTCATCAATCTTAAGCAATTTTTCTTCAATCAAAGCATTGAAATTCTTTTGCGAAGTAATAAATTATTTACTATTAGATTCAAAATCAGAGGGAATCTTATTATAATTTCCATAAGAATTGTTGTAGGAATTACCATAATTATTAGAGGGATTACTAGGATAAGGCCTAGGATTAAAATTTCCTCTATACGCGTTGTTACCAAAATTGTTCCTACCAACAAAATTCACATCCATAGATTCATTATTATTCTCAACCAAAGTAGACAAGGGAATATCATTAGGATCAGAAGAAACACTCTTACTAGAAAATAATTTCGTAAGTTCATCCATCTTTCCACTCAAAACATTAATTTCTTCTATCGCATGCACCTTTTTATTAGTAGATCTTTTAGTATGCCATTGAGAATAATTAACCATAATATTATCTAGGAGTTTATTAGCTTCTCCTAAAGTGATTTCCATAAAAGTGCCTCCCGCAGCCGAATCTAAAAGATTTCTAGAAGCAAAATTCAATCCGGCATAAAAAAATTGTATAATCATCCACCAATTCAAACCATGAGTAGGGAAATTACGTATCATTAATTTCATCCTCTTCCAAGCTTGTGCAACATGTTCATGATTAAGTTGCTTAAAATTCATAATATCGTTTCTAAGGGAAATGATCTTAGCGGGAGGAAAATACTTAGAGATAAAAGCACCTTTGCACTTATTCCATGAATCAATACTATTTTTAGGCAAAGACGAGAACCAAGCTTTAGCATGATCTCTAAGCGAAAAAGGAAATAGCTTCAATTTAACAATATCATTATCCACATCTTTCTTCTTTTGCATATCACACAAATCAACGAAGCTATTTAGATGGGTAGCGGCATCTTCACTAGGAAGGCCGGAAAACGGATCTTTCATGACAAGATTCGGCAAGGGAGCATTAATTTCACAAGATTCAGCATCGGTAAGAGGATCAATCGGAGTGCTAATAAAATCATTGTTGTTGGTATTGGTAAAGTCACACAATTTAGTGTTATCTTGAGCCATCGTGACAAGCAAGCAATCCAACACACAAGCAAACAAAAAGCAAGTGGGCAAAAAGAGGCAAACGGGAAAGAGAGGGTGGATAGAGAGAGAGGGTGAATAAAACGGCAATGGTGAAGTGGGGGAGAGGAAAACGAGAGGCAAATGGCAAATAATGTAATGCGGGAGACAGGGATTGTGATGAGTACTAGGTATATTAGCTTTTGCGTAGACTCCCCGGCAACGGCGCCAGAAATCCTTCTTGCTACCTCTTGAGCACTGCGTTAGTTTTTACCCGAAGAGGAAGGGATGATGCAGCAGAGTAGCGTAAGTATTTCCCTCAGTTTTGAGAACCAAGGTATCAATCCAGTAGGAGGCTATGCGCGAGTCCCTCGTACCTGCACAAAACAAATAAATCCTCGCAACCAACGCGATAAGGGGTTGTCAATCCCTACACGGCCACTTACGAGAGTGAGATCTGATAGATATGATAAGATAATATTTTTGGTATTTTTATGATAAAGATGCAAAGTAAAATAAAAGCAAAGGAAATAACTAAGTATTGGAAGATTAATATGATGAAGATAGACCCGGGGGCCATAGGTTTCACTAGTGGCTTCTCTCAAGAGCATAAGTATTCTACGGTGGGTGAACAAATTACTGTTGAGCAATTGACAGAATTGAGCATAGTTATGAGAATATCTAGGCATGATCATGTATATAGGCATCACGTCCGAGACAAGTAGACCGACTCCTGCCTGCATCTACTACTATTACTCCACTCATCGACCGCTATCCAGCATGCATCTAGAGTATTAAGTTAATGAAAACAGAGTAACGCCTTAAGCAAGATGACATGATGTAGAGGGATAAACTCATGCAATATGATGAAAACCCCATCTTGTTATCCTCGATGGCAACAATACAATACGTGCCTTGCTGCCCCTACTGTCACTGGGAAAGGACACCGCAAGATTGAACCCAAAGCTAAGCACTTCTCCCATTGCAAGAAAGATCAATCTAGTAGGCCAAACCAAACTGATAATTCGAAGAGACTTGCAAAGATAACCAATCATACATAAAAGAATTCAGAGAAGATTCAAATATTGTTCATAGATAGACTTGATCATAAACCCACAATTCATCGGTCTCAACAAACACACCGCAAAAAGAAGATTACATCGAATAGATCTCCACAAGAGAGGGGGAGAACATTGTATTGAGATCCAAAAAGAGAGAAGAAGCCATCTAGCTAATAACTATGGACCCGTAGGTCTGAGGTGAACTACTCACACTTCATCGGAGGGGCTATGGTGATGATGTAGAAGCCCTCCGTGATGGATACCCCCTCCGGCGGAGCTCCGGAACAGGCCCCAAGATGGGATCTCGTGGATACAGAAAGTTGCGGCGGTGGAATTAGGGTTTTGGCTCCGTATCTGATCGTTTGGGGGTACGTAGGTATATATAGGAGGAAGGAGTACGTCGGTGGAGCAACAGGGGGCCCACGAGGGTGGAGGGCGCGCCTGGGGGGGTAGGCGCGCCCCCTACCTCGTGGCCTCCTCCTTTGTTTCTTGACGTAGGGTCCAAGTCTCCTGGATCATGTTCGGTGAGAAAATCACGTTCCCGAAGGTTTCATTCCGTTTGGACTCCGTTTGATATTCCTTTTCTTCGAAACCCTAAATAGGCAAAAAACAGCAATTCTGGGTTGGGCCTCCGGTTAATAGGTTAGTCCCAAAAATAATATAAAAGTGGATAATAAAGCCCAATAATGTCCAAAACAGTAGATAATATAGCATGGAGCAATCAAAAATTATAGATACGTTGGAGACGTATCAAGCATCCCCAAGCTTAATTCCTGCTCGTCCTCGAGTAGGTAAATGATAAAAACAGAATTTTTGATGCGGAGTGCTACTTGGCATAATTTTAATGTAATTCTTCTTAATTGTGGTATGAATATTCAGATCCGAAAGATTCAAGATAAAAGTTCATATTGACATAAAAATAATAATACTTCAAGCATACTAACTAAGCAATTATGTCTTCTCAAATTAACATGGCCAAAGAAAGTTCATCCCTACAAAATCATATAGTTTAGTCATGCTCCATTTTCGTCACACAAGAATGCTCTCATCATGCACAACCCCGATGACAAGCCAAGCAATTGTTTCATACTTTAGTAATCTCAAACCTATAAACTTTCACGCAATATATGAGCGCGAGCCATGGATATAGCACTATGGGTGGAATAGAATATGATGATGGGGGTTATGTGGAGAAGACAAAAAAGGAGAAAGTCTCACATCAACGAGGCTAATCACTGGGCTATGGAGATGCCCATCGATTGATGTTAATGCAAGGAGTAGGGATTGCCATGCAACGGATGCACTAGAGCTATAAATGTATGAAAGCTCAACAAAAGAAACTAAGTGGGTGTGCATCCAACTTGCTTGCTCACAAAGACCTAGGGCACTTGAGGAGGCCCATTGTAGGAATATACAAGCCAAGTTCTATAATGAAAAATTCCCACTAGTATATGAAAGTGACAAAACAAAAGACTCTCTGTCATGAAGATTATGGTGCTACTTTGAAGCACAAGTGTGGAAAAAGGATAGTAGCATTGTCCCTTCTTTATATCTATATATATATATATATATATATATATATATATATTTATTTATTTATTTATTTATTTATTTTGGCCTTTCCCCTTTTTTTCATTTGGCCTTTCCTTTGGGGGCAATGCTCTATGAATGATGATCATCACACTTCTATGTATTTACAACTCAAGAATTACAACTCGATACTTAGAACAAGATATGACTCTATATGAATGCCTCCGGCGGTGTACCGGGATATGCAATGAACCAAGAGTGACATGTATGAAAGAATTATGAACGGTGGCTTTGCCACAAATACTATGTCAACTACATGATCATGCTAAGCAATATGACAATGATGAATGTGTCATGATGAATGGAATGGTGGAAAGTTGCATGGCAATATATCTCGGAATGGCTATGGAAATGCCATAATAGGTAGGTATGGTGGCTGTTTTGAGGAAGATATAAGGAGGTTTATGTGTGAAAGAGCGTATCATATCACGGGGTTTGGATGCACCGGCGAAGTTTGCACCAACTCTCAATGTGAGAAAGGGCAATGCACGGTACCGAAGAGGCTAGCAATGATGGAAGGGTGAGAGTGCGTATAATCCATGGACTCAACATTAGTCATAAAGAACTCACATACTTATTGCAAAAATCTACAAGTCATCAAAAACTAAAGCACTACGCGCATGCTCCTAGGGGGATAGATTGGTAGGAAAAGACCATCGCTCGTCCCCGACCGCCACTCATAAGGAAGACAATCAAATAACACCTCATGTTTCAAATTTGTTACATAATGTTTACCATACGTGCATGCTACGGGACTTGCAAACTTCAACACAAGCATTTCTCAAATTCACAACTACTCAACTAGCACGACTTTGATATTATTACCTCCATATCTCAAAACAATCATCAAGCATCAAACTTCTCTTAGTATTCAAAACACTCATAAGAAAAAATTTATTAATCTTGAACACCTAGCATATTAGGATTATTTAAGCAAATTACCATGCTATTTAAGACTCTCAAAATAATCTAAGTGAAGCATGAGAGATCAATAGTTTCTATAAAACAAATCCACCACCGTGCTCTAAAAGATATAAGTGAAGTACTAGAGCAAAACTATATAACTCAAATGATATAAGCGAAGCACATAGAGTATTCTAACAAATTCCAAATCATGTATGGCTCTCTCAAAAGGTGTGTACAGCAAGGATGATTGTGGTAAACTAAAAAGCAAAGACTCAAATCATACAAGACGCTCCAAGCAAAACACATATCATGTGGTGAATAAAAATATAGCTCCAAGTAAAGTTACCGATAGAAGTAGACGAAAAGAGGGGATGCCTTCCGGGGCATCCCCAAGCTTTGGCTTTTAGGTGTCCTTAGATTATCTTGGGGGTGCCATGGGCATCCCCAAGCTTAGGCTCTTGCCACTCCTTGTTCCATAATCCATCAAATCTTTACCCAAAACTTGAAAACTTCACAACACAAAACTTAAAGTAGAAAATCTCGTGAGCTCCGTTAGCGAAAGAAAACAAAAGACCACTTCAAGGTACTGTAATGAACTCATTCTTTATTTATATTGGTGTTAAACCTACTGTATTCCAACTTCTCTATGGTTTATAAACTATTTTACTAGCCATAGATTCATCAAAATAAGCAAACAACACACGAAAAACAGAATCTGTCAAAAACAGAACAGTCTGTAGTAATCTGTAGCTAGCGCAAGATCTGGAACCCCAAAAATTCTAAAATAAATTGCTGGACGTGAGGAATTTATCTATTAATCATCTTCAAAAATAATTAACTAAATATCACTTTCCAAATAAAAATGGCAGCAGTTCTCGTGAGCGCTAAAGTTTCTGTTTTTTACAGCAAGATATCAAGACTTTCCCCAAGTCTTCCCAACGGTTCTACTTGGCACAAACACTAATTAAACACAAAAAACACAACCTAAACAGAGGCTAGATAAATTATTTATTACTAAACAGGAGCAAAAAGCAAGGAATAAAAATAAAATTGGGTTGCCTCCCAACAAGCGCTATCGTTTAACGCCCCTAGCTAGGCATAAAAAGCAAGGATAGATCTAGGTATTGCCATCTTTGGTAGGCAATCCATAAGTGGCTCTCATAATAGATTCATAAGGTAATTTAATTTTCTTTCTAGGAAAGTGTTCCATGCCTTTCCTTAACGGAAATTGGAATCTAATATTTCCTTCCTTCATATCAATAATTGCACCAATCGTTCTAAGGAAAGGTCTACCAAGAATAATAGGACATGAAGGATTGCAATCTATGTCAAGAACAATAAAATCTACGGGCACATAATTCCTATTTGCAACAATAAGAACATCATTAATTCTTCCCATAGGTTTCTTAATAGTGGAATCCGCAAGGTGCAAGTTTAGAGAGCAATCATCAAAATCACGGAAACCTAACAAATCACACAAAGTCTTTGGAATCGTGGAAACACTAGCACCCAAATCACATAAAGCATAGAACTCATGATCTTTAATCTTAATTTTAATAGTTGGTTCCCACTCATCATAAAGTTTTCTAGGGATAGAAACTTCCAATTCAAGTTTTTCTTCATAAGATTGCATCAAGGCATCAACGATATGTTTAGTGAACGCTTTATTTTGACTATAAGCGTGAGGAGAATTTAGCACGGATTGCAACAAGGAAATACAATCAATCAAAGAGAAATTTTCATAATTAAATTCCTTGAAATCCAAAATAGTGGGTTTAGCAACATCTAGGGTTTTAATTTCTTCAATCCCACTTTCATCAATTTTAGCATCAAGATCTAAAAACTCCGAATTCTTGGAACGCCTTCTAGGTAAAGGTGGATCATATTCAGTCCCATCATTATTAAGATTCATATTACAACACAAAGATTTAATAGGGGACACATCAATAACTTTTAGATCTTCATCTTTATTTTCATAGGAACTAGAAGAACACACTCTTATAAAGGCATCTTTCTTAGCACGCATCCTAGCGGTTCTTTCTTTGCACTCATCAATGGAAATTCTCATGGCTTTGAGAGACTCATTGATATCATGCTTAGGTGGAATAGATCTAAGTTTCAAATAATCAACATCAAGAGAAATTCTATCAACGTTCCTAGCCAACTCATCAATCTTAAGCAATTTTTCTTCAATCAAAGCATTGAAATTCTTTTGCGAAGTAATAAATTATTTAATATTAGATTCAAAATCAGAGGGCATCTTATTATAATTTCCATAAGAATTGTTGTAGGAATTACCATAATTATTAGAGGGATTACTAGGATAAGGCCTAGGATTAAAATTTCCTCTATACGCGTTGTTACCAAAATTGTTCCTACCAACAAAATTCACATCCATAGATTCATTATTATTCTCAATCAAAGTAGACAAGGGCATATCATTAGGATCAGAAGAAACACTCTTACTAGCAAATAATTTCATAAGTTCATCCATCTTTCCACTCAAAACATTAATTTCTTCTATCGCATGCACCTTTTTATTAGTAGATCTTTCAGTATGCCATTGAGAATAATTAACCATAATATTATCTAGGAGTTTAGTAGCTTCTCCTAAAGTGATTTCCATAAAAGTGCCTCCCGCGGCCGAATCTAAAAGATTTCTAGAAGCAAAATTCAATCCGGCATAAAAATTTTGTATAATCATCCACAAATTCAAACCATGAGTAGGGCAATTACGTATCATTAATTTCATCCTCTCCCAAGCTTGTGCAACATGTTCATGATCAAGTTGCTTAAAATTCATAATATCGTTTCTAAGGGAGATGATCTTAGCGGGAGGAAAATACTTAGAGATAAAAGCATCTTTGCACTTATTCCATGAATCAATACTATTTTTAGGCAAAGACGAGAACCAAGCTTTAGCATGATCTCTAAGCGAAAAAGGAAATAGCTTCAATTTAACAATATCATTATCCACATCTTTCTTCTTTTGCATATCACACAAATCAACGAAGCTATTTAGATGGGTAGCGGCATCTTCACTAGGAAGGCCGGAAAACGGATCTTTCATGACAAGATTCAGCAAGGCAGCATTAA